>NC_135504.1:54407055-54575195 GCF_052857255.1 Amblyomma americanum
TTCAGCTATGACCGTTAAATAATTTATAATTGATTTTTTTCTGTCATGTCGTTTCGGTTCCAACAGCCTACCGATGGCTGTGACGTCAAAGAGTGGTTACATGTCACGTGAGGCATGAAAAAAACGTCGATATAATCACTGCATAGTCGTTTTAATCCACTACAGCTCTGAAGCTAGCTTTCCTCAACAGCCGCAATGGCAACGAATGTAGAAGCAGCGATTATACTGCTGTTTCTGCACGCCTCACGTGACCTGTAAAGCGCACGTTGACGTCAGTCATCGTTCGGCTATTGAAACCTAAACAGCACGGGAAAGAAATTCGGTTATATTTTTTTTTTAGGGCTCGCAGGAGAATATAACGTGGTAATCCACGCATAATAATGCCGTACGCATCATTCCAAACACCAAAACACGCACCAAAAAGTTACGTGTCTATAGTTCTTCCAGAAATTATTTACGGAGTGTACAGTCGGGGACAAAAGTCTGGAGACCACATGCATGCTCCTCAAACGAAGCCAATAGCTCTGCTATTAGCCGGCGGCTGGAGACCACACTTGTGGAGGTGAATGTCAAAATTTTTGTTCTTTCATCTCCACAAGTGCGGTATCCAGCCGCTGGCTAATAATAGAGCTATCGGCTTCATTTCAGGAACACGTGGTCTCCAGACTTTTGTCCCGACTGATAATAATAATTGGTTTTTGGTGAAAGGAAATGGCGCAGTATCTGTCTCATATATCGTTGGACACCTGAACCGCGCTGTAAGGGAAGGTATAAAGAACGGAGTGAAAGAAGAAAGGAAGAAAGAGGTGCCGTAGTGGAGGCCTCCGGAATAATTTCGACCAGCTGGGGATTTTTATCGTGCACTGACATCGCACAGCACACGGGCACCTTAGCGTTTTGCCTACATGAGAACGCTAAGGCGCCCGTGTGCTGTGCGATGTCAGTGCACTTTAAAGATCCCCAGGTGGTCGAAATTATTCCGGAGCCCTCCACTACGGCACCTATTCTTCCTTTCTTCTTTCACTCCCGACTGTACATTTTTCGTTTAATCTTGTTTTTGTTATTTTCTCACGGCGGATTAGGATTAACTGGAGGATCAGCTGGGCTCGGTGTCTCAAACTATGGGCAAATCGAACTCTCGCGCCTGTGCTATATGCAATAAAATGAACGCGTAAACTGAATCCTTCCCGTCTCTCAAAAGGATGCCAGACGCGATACGATCGTCGGTAGGTAAAACGCCGCGGTCATTAATTCTCATGACCATGGCCGGTTCAAAACGCAACCCTTTCACTCCACTGGCTGCTCTGCCAGACAGTGAAGTTTTACGCTGTCTCTACACAACAGCGATGCACACACATGTCCTCGCTCAGAGGTCGTTGCGATTCCTCTTTAAACATAGCCCAAGCCGCCGGTCATTTACGGGGATGCCAGGGGAGCCCCGCCCTTCAGTTGCTGCCAGCACCGACCGTGCCAAGTTTAGTCGTGTCCGGCGGCTAGGAAGAGCCAATTTTAGTGCCTTTTAACCCAAGGTTACCCCCTACAGCACCCGGCAGTCAAGCACCTCGCGATTTCTTTCTTTAGCACCAGAAATAACCTACGATTACTTATTCCACACACAAAAAAGACAAACAAATACAACAGGGGGAAAAATAAAAAAAAAACGAACGTGTCGGCATGCACAAAAGTCATCCTGCTTTGAGCAGCGGCAGCCCGAGAGGGCCGTGCGCCGCTTGGTTACGTGGGTGCGGGGAGAGGCCATTTTCTCAGCGGAGACGGCGCTCCCAGTCATCGTTCAGAGCTCGTACAGAACCTTCCCAAACAGAAGCCATGAAAACGTAATTACGTAACGGATGCCCTGCTCATAGAGAAGCATGCGGGGAGAGAGAGGGCTGAAGGGGAAGTACAGCATTCCACTCCCAGCTAACTATTGCATGCCGCTTAATAATAATAATAATAATAATAATAATAATAATAATAATAATAATTGGTTTTGGGGGGGGGAAAGGAAATGGCACAGTATCTGTCTCATATATCGTTGGACACCTGAACCGCGCCGTAGGGGAAGGGGTAAAGGAGGGAGTGAAAGAAGAAAGGAAGAAGAGGTGCCGTAGTGGAGGGCTCCGGAATAATTTCGACCACCTGGGGATCTTTAACGTGCACTGACATCGCACAGCACACGGGCGCCTTAGCGTTTTTCCTCCATAAAAACGCAGGCCGCCGCGGTCGGGTTCGAACCCGGGAACTCCGGATCAGTAGTCGAGCGCCCTAACCACTGAGCCACCGCGGCGGGGCGCATGCGGCTTCTCGCAGTGGACACAAGATAAAGAGAGAGAGGGGAGGAGAAACTACCGGCTGGGGGAAAAAAAAGAGCGCTTTTCAACCACCTGAATTCTCACAGATTCGAAAGAGGCATGCCGCGACTACATTAACGGCAGAATAGGTCATAAAGCGCTCCAAATCCTCCTCCGCGCAGGCCTACCTAAAGACCACATTAGACACACCATTTTCTGAATACCGGGACACACCGAGACAGAAGGCAACCAAAGGGTCGATACAGTCGCTCGCGAGTACACTAACCGAGCACTCTTGAACGAAGACCCGGAGGACTTCTTGAGGGTAATCCCGACGTACTCCGACATTCTAAATTATTACAGAGGGACGAGACTAAAGTATCCTCCTCCCCACAACAAATTAAATCAACAAGAAGCAGTTTACTGGAGGAAGCTGCAAACCGGAACCTTCCCCAATTTACACATGCTTAGCAAAATGTTCCCGAACCAATACAGGGACATCTGCCCATGGTGCGGTGCAACACCCACCCTATATCATATTACTTGGGAATGTGGCAGAAATAAAGCATTCGATGGCACAGAAAATCCGAGTGCGGAGCAGTGGGAGAGTGTGCTCTCCAGCGGCAACCCAAAGAGGATTGGTCATCCATGTCCAGCGAGCGGCCAAACTCAGCGGTGCCCTGGAATAGGGGCGCCGACCTCTGCAAGACGGAGGGAGACATCTGCTTGAAGATGAGAAGACCTCCGTCTGACCGAAAGACCTCGTTAGAGCAATAAAGTGTATCCTATCCTATACTACCGGCTCAGGGTGGGGGGGCGGGGGGGGGGGGGGGGGGAGAGAGCGCTCTTCAACTACCTGTGGTGCGAGGAAAAGTGATAGCGGTAGTTTGTCTCGCACTTCTCACCATCTGGAGCACCCGCTCCCACGACAAGCACGGCCACAGTTCCGCCCGCCTTCGAGATAGCGCCAATTAGAAGGCCCACGTGTCCTCTGCTGCTCAGGGACACGTGAGCTATAGCCCAACACGTGAGCAACAGTGCCTTTAGACAGCAGCAGGTGACGCCAGAGCATCCGGTCACGCCGCCCTACGCCCAAGGTCGTCCCCAGAACATTTTGCAGGATAAGGGGAGACGATAGGCAACCACCAAAAAAAGACACTATTTTTGGTCTAAATTATACAGTTCAAATATGTCTACGATGCCAGCGCCGTTCGCTGCGCAGAAACGAGGGAATAAATGGAAGGCTGGGAGGTTAACCGTGCAGGCACTTAGAGGAAAGAGGAGTGACAGAGAAAGAGAAAAAAAAAATCCTCCCAGCCCTTCCTACCTACGGTGCATGGCCATAGACCCACTGGTTCGTCGTGGCAATTAAGAAAAAAGAAACTAATTAGCGCCAACACCTTGTAGAGAGGCGGCCACCACTCAAGTCTCTGACTTTAGAAAGTCGCACTGCTTCTAAATTCAGCCGGAAGGCAGCCGCATTCTATCTAATCAGATGCGACTTTTTTCTCGCGGTACATCTCATTATTTAAGGCATCGTAGCAAGTGAACTTGTTACCCGCTGCAAGTCACCCCCACCGCCCAATATCGAACGCTTCCGCGCCGCAGATGACCCGACAGCGTCGACAACGCGGCTTCAACCGCTGTAGCCGGCCGAATACTGGAAATGGATGGTTTCACTCCGATCCTTTGTAGGACCGGCCTTTGCCAATACATTTCCAATACCCGGACAATTAGTTGTGTTGCAGGGGGACCTTCCCGTCAGCTGCCGCGGGGACTGCCCCACGGAAATCGTGGGAAAGCCCGTACACGTCTCGGCTGGTACAAAGAACGAGTAACGAAGCGATACACAGCACACACGGCCAGCTGCACATAGCACACGAACGACGGAAGCACGCATCGCAAACCAACAGAGCCCCGCCGCGTCAACAACGAAAAGATTGCGTGGACAAAACGCGCGCGCCCAAATAACGCGCTCGAAGATAACAAGGAAAGGATGTATACAATCTGTTTGCAGGGTCTATCTATACACAGCCTCACGCGAGCTTGGTGCCTCTATTTAAGGTGTGAGGACGTGAGATGCCTCATGTATCGCAGCTCACGGACCTGCATCAACGTGTTGGTTCAAAGCTACACCTGCACACAGCACGGGAAATAAGTATACGTTAATAGCTGACCTCATGATAGACCCTACGTTCTGGTCATTTTCCCGTTGTTTCTAGCCTTGGAGTAGCTGCAATGCTTACTTTATGGTCCAACCTAATGATATTAGCTCGTCTGCTAAAGTTGTCGTTAGAAAGACGCACATTCGAACGCTATTTCTGGCAGTTAGTTTTGTTTTGTTTTTGTTGTTGTTTTTTTAGGGGCAATCCCATAACACGTGCGACGCGGAAGGTATTCATGGAGTTCCCGCAATGAGAAATTCTTCCGCATTGGCATCCGCGTGCATTCAAGAGGGCCGCGTCCTTTTATCAGCCAGAACTTGGAACTAAACTAGAGCGGTCTCCACCGGCTTCTGGCCGACGCAGCAGCAGGTAGGGGGGCCGCACGGAGCGGTCACGGCCAACGCTTTGTGCGCCGCGGCCATTGTAAACACAGAGACACTGCGCGGAAGAGGGGGAGAACGGTCGGCCCTGCACTTATGTAAGCGCTTGGCGTGACGTCACACCCTCGGCCAAGGGACAGGCCGGCTCTCTCGGCACGGCTCGGACCGGCAAGGCACGGTGAAACACGACACGAGGGAGGCCGGGGGGCACTGGCGCGCTGTTTACGGGACGGACCTGGACGGACTGGGCCAAGAGGAGGAGGCCTCCTTTTGTTGGCCCTATATCGGAACACCACACAAAGAACGGCGGCAGCTGCCGGTTTTCGCTGGCGCCAAGGAAAGCGGCTGCCCCTTCTTTGCCGAAGCGCTCGCCTCTCGTTTGCTGCCTTCAGCAGCGCGCAAGACGAGTGAGTCGAGGTAGCAGGACTCTGGAAGGAACGGTGTTCCGCATACCTGCATCGGGAGTACGTCGCATGCTTGTTAGATGAGGTTGAGTTGAGTTTAATGGCGCATAAGCGACTAAGGCTAACATGCGCCAAGCTCAAGGTATAAGAAATTGTTTTCTGTATAATTTTACAAAAGTATAAAAAATATGGGGGTGTAGAATGCCTAAAAGGCAATACCCTTCTGCCCAGTATTTAGAGCAAAACAAGATATTAAAGGTTTCAAAGGAGGCTGGTTACCCTCATCAGCCGTCCTTGGCTGGGCAAGGACTGGAGGCCCCCAACCAATCAAGATAAAAACCTCAGCCCTTATGACCACATTAAGAGAGAGCTGGACTTGATCTACCTCAACGTAAAGAGAAAGAATGCATCGTTTTGGAGACTTGAGCCAGTTAACTGATCGCATGGAATTAGACTTTTGATGAGCACGCACTTCCACCGAGACCGAGAACGTTCTACTATGAAATCAAACTACGAATCTCCTCGCAGCTCCGCTGCTGCACCAGCGAAACCGCCGCACACCTCTAGTCCGTTCTCGCGCCCACCTCACCTATTCATTTTCCCTGCAAACATTCGAAGAACGGTACGCCTTTTCGCCGCTGCTGTAATCAATCGAAGCCATGACTACCTCAAGCGCCTGAAAGGGCCAAGATAGGCGAAAGTCCACTTTACTGTGATATGACTCGTATCTTATAACAGAGCATGTTTGCGGTGACACCGCCTTGAATTGGGCAACGCTTTCGCCACAACGTTCGCTCGATTACCGATTCCGTTTCGCACTGCTTTAATCCCAGCCATTCAAGCTAACTATGACCCTCGTATATCTGTATAATATACACGGTCTACAGCTTTCGAACAAATATGAGGTAGCCACAAAGCGTGTCAGGAAAATAAGGTTTGGTTTATGGTTCATGGGGGTTTAACGTCCCAATGCGGCTCATGCTACGAGGGACGCCGCAGTGGAGAGCTCCGGAATAATTTCGACCACCTGGGGTTCTTTAACGTGCACTGACATCGCACAGTAAACGGGCCTCTAGAAATTCGCCTCCATCGAAATGCGACCGCCGCGGCCGGGATCGAACCCGCGCCTTTCGGGTCGGCAGCCGAGCGCCATAACCACTGAGCCACCGCGGCTGCGATGTCAGGAAAATAGAAGACCTCACCCGACCAAAATCAATCTGACATTTTCGGAGTACAATTGCCTACTGGGGCGGTGTGAGACTTACGGATGACAGTTACCTTATGCCCGCACCCACCGACATACTCTCAGCATCAAACGGGCGCACCGCGACCCGGGATACTCAAACCACCCGTGCAGAATCACGCTTCCCATAACCCCACGTTCAACTCTCCGCAAAGGCTGAATCACGCTGTGGAACGGCGGGCGGATCGCAGATCGCCGGGCTGCGCAAAAGACGCAGGTGAACCATGGGTTCGAGCGACGCCAGCCGAAGATAGGACGACCGAGAGACTCGGGCGAATCGAGACGCCTGCTGTAGCGTACATCTCAAGAACGACTTTAACATGCGGTCAATCTTCTTAAAGGACTACAGACACCTAATTTTTGCTATGTGTTTTCCTCTTTAAAACGGTGCGTTAGAGACTGGTATACATGGTATACGGTGGCTGTTGAACGTTAGATCACGTGAGGCACACAAAAAAACGGCAATATAACTGCTGATACTTCGTTTGTTGTAACTCTAGCTCCGGGCTGCAGCTTAAGTGCTGCAGTGAGTTAGAACTACGTATTAGGTGCGGTCAAAGACCCCCTTTCCAAGCATTTCACCACTTACTAGCCGAGCACCAGACGAGAAGAAAGCTTGTACCCATTGTATCAACGGTGGGTACCCGGTGGCACTGGGAATCGAAGCCCGCACCTGCCGCATGTTGAAAAATCTGTATAGGTTTGAATAGGTCCGCATATATGATTACGGCACATTTGGTTTGACTCTATAGGATTAACGTCCCAAAGCGACTAAGGTTTTGCGGGACGCCTTGGCGATGGGCTTCTGATAGTTTTGACCAGTCGTGGTTAATTAACGTGCGCTTACATCACACAATGCATGAAAGTAGCGGGTTCGAACCCAGCCGCGGCGGTCGCATTTCGATGGAGGAAAAATGTTAAGAGGTCCGTGTGGTGTGCAGTGTCAGTGCACGTTAAGAACTCCACGCGGTCGAAATTATCAGGAGTCCTTTGCCAAGGCGTCCCGCAAAGCCTGAGTCACTTTGGGACGTTAATCCTGTAAAGGAAAACGAAATGTGTCATAATCCTATATGCTGACCCATTTAAACCTATATACAATGTTTCAGTAGGGCATAGGCGGATGCTCAACCACTCGGCCACCGCTGCGGTTTGTACGGCAGTTTCTCCGCGTCTCACATGAGCTTAAGTTCAACTGCACGGCACAAGCCATCATTCGGCTGATAATACCGATACTGAAACTCAAATTATTTAGCGGTCGTATAGGCGAATACTACGCGGTGATCCATGTATTATAATTAATGTCTAACGCACCATTTTAAAGTAGAAAACATGCAATAAAATCAGGTGTCTGCAGTCCTTTAATAAACCAGTTTTGGATTTTTTGAGTTTCTATAGCCTTTTGCTGCCTCCTGTGCCCAAGGCCGTATGCACTCACGACCTCGGCGTCATATCCTGGAAACTCAAGGGAAGAAACGACAGGCCTCGCCAACGAGGAGACCCACGCACGGCTCGCAAAATCGTCGCCGCCGCCCTTGAGTTGGTCGTTGAATGCACCGCCGTTGCCTTTGTTTTCCTTATTGTTCTGCCAACCACAGTACCATTCTTCGCTGGCATTGCAATTCCTCCGAGCAGTGGTAGTATGAAATCCCCTCCTTAGCGACGCCGGCAAAGCGCTTCCTGTTTTCGGCGCCCACAATGTAAGAGTGGTGTCACGCACTGCTGTTCCACGTGGGGTTTTCTCCGTCCGCATAGCCCTCTCCACCGCTTCTGTCCCCCCTACTACACCTGTGTATAGTTAAATACACGCTTGGATCGGCCACTTGCGCACAAGGCCACACGTAAGAGGAAAGAGGATCAGTCGAACAAACGCCACGATATTTTTTTATTTCTTGCTGTTGGTGCGCTCGAGACTGCATGCGCTCTGTGCGGCCAGAAGACGTTGCCGACGCTGGTCGTCAGCGGCGTAGTGCATGCGGGAAAGCGTGGCATATAGAGCACGTCTCCACTGTCCTATTCTCGATTACGCTACGGGTGCTCGCAATAGAGCTATGTACCGCGCCCTGCCACTGCGCACACTCTGATTGGAACAGAAGAGGCGGGCTTGAGCGTGGTTAACGGGAATGTGGCGCCATCTGGTATCTAGTGATGACATCAAAACTGCCGTCTGCGTGTTTTGTCGATGCGGGGTTCCACGGCGGAAGAACGTAGAAGACAGACAGTAAGCAGAAATTCTGACTGGCACACTACACCCTCAATATGCAGTTGTATCCAGTTTTCCTTCTCGTTCTATTCATAGGAAACGGGAGAAGAAATATGCAGCGTTTCTGACTCACTACCGCATTCACTTTCAGAATTCCACAGGATGGCGCACACATATTGATGCTGTACGTATACTACACCCGGCAGGAATGGAGATACCGTATTGCGGACGCAAAGCAAGCCTGCGGCAAAAAAAGGGTGAGGGGAGGGGGAAAGGGTCCACGGCACACGCAGGAAGTAGGAAGGGGGCACGACACGCACAGTGGATACGTACGGCGGTGGAGCGGTGCGGGCAGGGGGGAAGGGGGCGGGGGCGCTCCAGTTGGCCAGCCACCCCAGCGAGAGCGACACAGGCTGGTAGGCGCACCGGTGCCTGCCTCGATTGTCAGTCTTCGCAGTCGCCTCACCACCCGCGGTTCCGCGGCAGACTCGACGCAACAGGCTCGCGCCAATCGATTCCGCGCGACAAGTGGAAACGGGGCCCAAACACGCATGCACATATTCTTCCACGAGCGCGAAAGGGGACGGACACCCGTGCTCGTCAATGCGCCTCATTTGCCGCGCGCGCGCTGTGGATGGTGCCACACTCGTGTCGCGTTTCCCGCAACAAATCGGGAGGTCAATGACCTCCGCGCGGGCGGCGACGGGACGCGCATGTTTCGGCGAGCCTCTCTCCACCGAGCTAACTGCTCCGTTTCCCGCGAGATCTCGCGGGCACCGTTGTAAAGGCGGTTTCATATGCAAGCAAGCAGTCGACGAATTCTGCGACCAGCGAAGCGTCGCGGCCACGGTGTTCGATGGCGAGACATCGTTTGACGAGAGTCGCCCAGGCGCGTTTTCCACAAGCAGCACAGATAATCGGCACGATATTAGAAATGTATTGGTAAATGCTGGTCCCACAGATGACCAGTGTGAAACCATGGTTTGTGCTGCTTAGGCGCCGCTGCGACGCCCAATGTTGCTGGCAAACAACACGTGCACGAAACCGACTCCGGGTATCCGTAGCCACCAACAAATCTACGACTTTTCCCAGATCTAATCTAAACTTCACTAGACTTTCATCCGAGATATATTGCGCGTTGTTGCCTGCTGCCAACGCACCCGCTGATGACGGCCGATTCAGGTGTTGTCACTCGGCTTCAGTTCGCACCGGCCAGTGTCCTACTTTGGTCGGTGAAACGTAACTGCCTCGCATGACACGTATACATCGAACATCACTCTAGGCAACTGCACCCGGTCTACTGAACCTGAACCCATTGGCGCCACCATATACGGTATCCCGCCGAACGCTAACCTTGTGTCTATCAGCACACCCTTCACTCGGGCACGGCCAGATTGCGTGACGTAACAGCAATGAAAACCGCAGCAGAAAACGCCTCCTCAACTTTCCTTTATTCCCGCCGCGGTGGCTCAGTAGTTAGGGCGCTCGACTACTGATCCGGAGTTCCCGGGTTCGAACCCGACCGCGGCGGCCGACGCTAAGGCGCCCGTGTGCTGTGCGATGTCAGTGCACGTTAAAGATCCCCAGACGGTCGAAATTATTCCGGAGCCCTCCACTGCGGCACCTCTCTCTTCCTTTTTTCTTTCACTCCCTCCTTTATCCCTTCCCTTACGGCGCGGTTCAGGTGTCCAACGATATATGAGACAGATACTGCTCCATTTCCTTTCCCCAAAAAAAACCAATTATTATTATTATTATTTTCCTTTATTACGCAAAGCTTTCACAAGTTCGTAATTCCGCGCCCAAAGGGGCCAACCGATAAGCGCTGATCAAAGACACAGCTTTACACTAGAAGCGTGAGAACAACGCCGACGCTCTGCGCCTTCCTAGACTCAACCGTGTACCGCCCGTGTTTCCTGCGTTCCTCGTCAACGTGCCCGATCTAGTCATCAGATACAGCCTGTCCAGCAACCAATATCAAATCGGCCAACCGAATCATCTTCAGCAATTCCGTGGCGAAGCTGATGAATTTAATAAGGGCTACCGTTACAAAACTGGTCTGTGAACAGCCTATAGACTTCTCAGACTCTACTGCCTCCTATAGATAATTATTGCTGTCTATTCTTAGTCTATA
Source organism: Amblyomma americanum (assembly GCF_052857255.1). Taxonomy (NCBI): domain Eukaryota; kingdom Metazoa; phylum Arthropoda; class Arachnida; order Ixodida; family Ixodidae; genus Amblyomma; species Amblyomma americanum. The sequence goes on from NC_135504.1 coordinate 54,417,873, forward strand.
GACCACCTATAGACAAAAGTCTACTAAAAGTGTATGGCAATCAAACTATAGATCGTCTATAGACTGTTTCTATGGTTTGTCTATAGACAGTCTATAGAGTTCACAGACAGAAGTCTATGGACAGTATATAGACTGCCTAAAGAAATTTTTGTCCCGAATCTGTTTTGCACCGCAACAAACTGGCATCCGTCAACGCCAGGTATGGGGGGGGGGGGGGGGGGGGGGTAAGGGAAAGCAGAGGGTGTATAGCAGCCTCTTTTGTCGGCTGGCGCTACAGGAGTTCCTAGCCGAGCTGGCGGACAGCGGCAATAGAAAACAAGATAAGGACGGAAAGGCGAGCTACAACACAATGCCAGGAAGGCGTGTGGGCGACATCGCGCCCGATTCACGAGTTTTTCGCGGGTTGGAATTACCCGCTCCGCGCTTCCTATCTGTCCGCCTGGTATACACAATACGCCACGAAGGGGAACTATTGTACCCGCACAAGAGCCACGCGAAGGAAAAAGTATCACCCTGCTTGCATGCCTGTGGACAGCGTGTTATAATATTTGAAGAACTGGTCACGGAAAGTACACGCCATGTCCACGCCTCACCAAGGCGGCTCACGGGACGCCAAAAGGGAAAAACATATTTCTACAGCGACGACGTCGCGCAAGGTGCTTTCGAAACAATTCATGCAAGGCAAAAGTTACACTTGTAGTTTCCAAAGGTGTAATTCATAATACGCGCGGTCAACGTACACAGGGAATGGGATTGCCACCAGGGGTCACTCTTACCGTCCGACACGCAAATCCCGTCATACTCAGCGACACAGGCCGCGGGATCCATTATTTTTACTCCCTTTTCCTAGTCCCACCACAGTTTTGTCCCACGCGTATTCCACAGGCACTCCGATTACGGTGGGAGTTGGGAGTAAGTGCACGAATCACACCCCGTGTCCCGCCACACCAAGTCGAATTCAATGCCTGCCTTATTCGTAGTACGTTCCACGAATACGTGTGTAATGCGGCGACTTGCAGCAATGGCCACCGTAGACTAGGTGCTGCTCGAAATATTCTCTCACTCCCTTCTCTTGCAAATAAAATTTCTCGCAGCTCCTCTTTACCGTTGCGCAGACATGCGGAACGAAAGGTCGTGACTGAAACTTGTGGCTATGTATGTCACTGCAGATGCACTTGAGTAACAGTATAAGAAAACGCTGCAGACCGGAGACACTGTACACTGATATGATTATGACATCTATATGATGATGATGACGATGATGATGTGTGCACCTATAGCCTTATTCACTTTTCCTTGTTTTATTTTTATTTATTTTTAGACTCCTGCCGGTCTACGCTGCAGAACACAGAAATACGTCCTCGCGCGTCCTTCACCGCATCGCTCCTTTGCCCCTGGCGTCAAAAAAGAAAACAATGCAAGCGAGACAGGAGTTCCGCTTCGGCTTAGAGAAATATACATACGAAAAAGCGGCGCACAAGGTGCGAGAACCCGGAACAGGCACTGGTAAAATGTCAAGTATACGACCAAGTACGCCTTTATCTGAGGCACATATTCTGCGGAAACAAAAGGGCCGTTAAACACACTCTGCCCATATCTCGAGCAAACAAAGGGTGTAGCGGCTGTCAACACGAAAGCCTACCTCTCAGGGGTGAAAAACCACCGAACACTCCTAAAGCTTTTTTTTTTTTACTTGTTTACCGTTGCTGCCTCGAGACATACAAGGGATGAATTATGTAAAACTTTTCTCCTCTGTATTAACGGATCGGTGTTAGAAGTTCGCGCAGAGCCTTGTGTTCCCTTCTGTTGGCAGCATTTCACGCCACAAAGCCACGGTGTTTATGAGCACGGACAGAAAAAGATTCATAACGAAAAGTCGGCACAAATTTTCTTCATCGGTAATTAGCGGTCCAATTTAAAATTACATGCAAGCGGAGTTTTGAAGAATCGATCTTTTTATTTTAAAACCCGCTCCACATCATGCAAAAATAAAGCAAAGCCGACATAAATGCGCTATTCGACATTTGCGGAAACACGTCAAGACTCGCTTGGTTTGGTTTCATGGGGTTTAACGTCCCAAAGCGACTCAGGCTATGAGGAACGCCATAGTGAAGGGCTCCGGATAATTTCGACCGCCTGGGGTTTAACGTGCACTGACATCGCACAACAGACGGACCTCTAGCATTTCGCCTCCATCGAAATTCGACCGCCGCGGCCGGGATCGGATCCGCGTCTTTCGGGTCAACGTCCGAGCACCATAACCACTGAGCCACCGCGGCGCCACACGCCAACACTGGAACGAACCCACGACCTCCGTCCGGTCAGCGACAATGAAAACTCCAGGGCAAGAAATTTTTCTTCGAAGGTCGTCCGAGCCAACTTTTTTTTTTATTCTTGGAAAAAGCAGCACACGACTATACCTTTCGCGGTTTTCACATGCAATCTTGCACCATAAATATCTCGATCAGCGCACCGCTAACCCGTTAACTGAGGCCGTATTTGTTCCGTTCCCACGTATACTAACTGGCGAAACTTTGCTTCCAGTCGCAATAAATTCGTTAAATCAAATGTCATGTAACGTTGCACTAATGGTTTTCATTCATTTCGTGTACTTCGAAGGACAGCAGCTGGACTAAATTAATCTGGAGCCCTCCTTACTACGACGTCCCTTACAGCCCGATGCAGAACTTAATGTTAGACCTCACACGCTTGCTCATGCCAGTACATAATTCTGTACACAATTAGCGCCCTTGTCATCACTAAATTAAATATTGCCGCATATTTGCCGCCCCCCTCTCATTCCTTCATGTAATCATCTTTTCTGGAGCGCCGAAGTGTTGTATTAAATAAGCGGGTGAACGGGTACTCCGCGCCGCGACCGAAGCGGTGGCCAAGTGGTTGAGCACCCACCTCGCGGGGTAAGAGGTGCGGCGTCCGATCACCAGTGCCGCCGGCTACCCACCGCTGACACAATGGGTGCAAGCATTGCCCTGGTCTGGTGATCGACTTATTTTGGGTGAAATGCTTGGAAAACGGGTCACTGACCCCATATACCTAGTGCAATGGCGCTCTTTGGCCATAGATGCCCTTGCGCCATAAAAATCCGCAATTATCATCATCATCTACACTCCGCGTCGTGACAATGGTTAACGTAACGCTTACGGTGCATGTGCTAAGAGCCCACTATATACGTGTACCTGCTGCACCGTTGAATCTTCGCCGCCACCCCGCGCACACAATGCATTGTTATCGCTATCACTCGATTTGCTCCACCCATGGAAGAGGTTGTTTGCCAAAGCGATCATCTCAAAGGAGATAATTTATCTAGTACTCAGCAGCAGACACCCACTACGGGGTTTCACTGATTGCATCGTCGGTGAGCCGTCGTGGGCAATAAGGGCTCGGAGCGAGTACCGGGAGAACAAAACAGATACCTCAAAAATGTACCACTAAAGACTGCCCCCTTCCGCTATTTTCAATCCGGAAGTTTTTTTTATTTTTCTCGAGAATGCACAATATCTATCGCAAAAAAAAATAAATAAACGGCTTAGCATGGCTGAGCGCGGAATATCGTGTAGTAGCACTAGTCAAGGTCGGCACTAAGGTCTTTCCGTGCTATGAATGCGAAGCATCCTTGAACCCTAAATGCATTTGTACTAATGACCTTAATCATAACGGCATTTGGCCTAAAGGTCTTTTTCATCAAGGCATAATCTAAAGACCTTTACCCAGAAGGCATTTACCATAACGGCTTTCACCCTAAAGGCCTTCTGCCTAAAAGCCTTTATCCTGAAGGCACTTACTATGGAGTCCTTCCCCAAGGTGACGGCCTGCCTGGTGTACACACATGGCAGGTTACCCACAACCCGCTGGACAGGTGGCCCGCCTGCCACAAAGGAGACTTTCAGGGACGTACTTACGTACGCCCGAAATGTAAAATGAACCTACTAGTGCTCGAAAAGGATAAAACAAATCGACCAAACAAATCCAACAAATTGATCCGTACTCCTCACCGTATACTCCTCATAGGGGAGGAGTACAGATCTTCATTGGCCATTACAGAAATGTAAGCTATAGGCCACAAGTAATTATTGTATGGGCATATAACTATAAGAAAATATGAAATCATGAGAGTTCATACATGCCCACATGTCAGTGTGAGTACAGATAGGCACATGTATGATGAGGACAAAGATTATACGTCGCCATGGGCTATATTATATATATATATATATATATATATATATATATATATATATATATATATATATATATATATATATATATATATATATATATATATATATATATATATATATATATATATATATATATATATATATATATATATATATATATAGCAGACAAGGCAAATGAAGTGAGGGGCTCGTTTTTTGACAAACATATTAAGGAAGCCAACAGTCATCGAAACCAAGGTGCATAGGGGAATGTTTCTATTTTTTTTAATATCTAGTGCCAATCAATTAGTTTTAAAGAAAATTACTTATCAAGCAGCAGAAAAACAACCATGCCGCCGGTAGGATCCGAACCCACGACCTCCGAATATCGCGTCCGGTGCTCTTACCAACTAAACTATGGCGACGGCTGTCCAATCTGCTGCTTTCGTGGGTATTTATGTCTTGCGTGTAAGCGAACCTTGAGAGTGTTCACCAGCGCCACCCTCGTCCATAGCGGTGGACGTAGCACGTCCTGTTATACCGCGAGTGTGACGTAGAACGTGATCTAAAGGCGAGGGCGGAAACTGTGCGAGAGCCCTCTTATGCTACCTATGGCATCAAGACTACATATATAATACCTCCTATACATATATATATATATAATACCTCCAAGGAGGCCCTCCAGCCCGTGGCGTTGATCGGTTGCCATGGCAGCGCTGTTAATCTACTTAAACCGTGGCGTGCAATTAAAGTCCCCGCGATGTCACGCAAGCGGGTGCAAGGGGATTAAGCACGCCTTGACTGGAAGGCCTCCTTCGAGGCATTACATTAGCCGTTTCTTTCTTGAGTTGTATCCGACTATAGCCAATGCCATACGCATTTCTTTACACGACGTACTTCTACGAGATACAGGGGAACTCGTCTCTCATGCAGCACTCTCTCCCCTCATACGTGGCTGAGCTATTTTCTATGCACATGACACGCCTGTTACCTCGTGTATGTCTCTCGCTTGCACTCATGTTCGTGGCCCGGGACAACATGAACGCGTAACAACACGTCGACAACACACGACCGCGCATTTAAACACCTCAGCGCGTGCGCCACAAGTTCCAAGGATATACAAAGAGTGCACGAGTCCTTGCTGCTTCTCCAGCGAAAAGTGCCGACTTGCATAGAGCCTTCGGCGCTGTCCCAGCGACTCCGTCACCACCTGGCTCTGCCGTACGTGTATAGTACACCGTGCATGGGCGGCGAGGTGAGCGCACTGGCCTGCCCGTTGTCAAACACGCGCGCAGCAGTGAAGCCGACATGAACGTGCTCTTCCGCTGATGGGCCGCTAATGGAGGCTGCTGATGCACGTCCGGCAGCGTGTACCCCAGCTGTTCACTCATTCAGACCGGAACGCGTCGCATAGAGGCGATGAAACAGCGAGTGTTTACAGCGTTAGCGCGTTACCTTTGTGGCGAACTAAAGCGCAATGTTGTCTTCCCAGTCTTTAAATTGTTTTTTTTTTAACCCAAAAGCGATCTATGTCCCATTAGCACAAAATCCGTCCGCCGTACGCCGCCGTCTACGGCACGAAATCCGGATCATGCAGTACGCCGGTGAACGATATCACAACGCATGTAAGCGAACATATATAGTCACGAATGATGAAGCGTAACGTACGTACTATGAGCTAAAAAGTCACGACTCGTAGTCATAGTCATGACGGATTAGTCATTCTTCAACGTAGCATGACTCAGCACTTTTTAAGTTACGTAATGTAAGCTGTATAGAGATTATACAAAATATGCGTAGTCATGACTCAGCAACGTTCCATGACTGAGCACTTTAATGATTTCGCATTCTGACACACAAGCAGTCTTACGTGTCTCTCTGCCTAATCTTCTTGCCACCTTTCTACACAGCATGGAAACGACAAGTTATAGGGCCGGTATATATAAACAATCCCTTTCCGATTATTTTCAGTATTTTTGTTTTTTCGCTCATTGTGAGAGCCTCAAGGGACGCCACGCCCAGAGTTCCTTCAGTGTGACCGGCTCAAACCTATACCGATGGCGAGGGGCATGGCGTCACTCGCGCAATCCACACAAAACGAAAAAAAAATGGAGATCTTATAAGGAATCGTTATACAATAACGATCCAGGCACACCGAAAAGCATCGCGTGCGCATCGACACAGCGGCAGCAGCACCGCACTTGCACGACAGAGAGACTGGAGCGAAATGGTTTCTCCCGCGGTCACTGAGTAGGAGGGAGCAGAGGCCATCACAATGGCGTCGTGACAACCTCCGGGCGGCCCCAATTGCTCCGGCTCTCCGTGCGCATGGAGAAGCACTCAGAACACGCCGGCGTGAAGCCATTCGCACCTTACTTCCTGTCTTCCCCATTGCGTCATCGGAACGGCACCCGCTACGCACTCTCCCAAATCGTGCCGCGCGCGGCCACCGGTCTTGAGCACCGCCCGCTTGACTCCCTGCATCCTGTCCCGGAGATCGCCGGGCGTTTCAACGGCGTGGCTGTAGCCCACCGCAGCGAACACACGGCTATCTCGCTCTTTTGTTTTAGAACGCGTAAGCGGCGTTATAAGGGACACGAGCAATTCGCCCGCCACCTCCAGACAGCCCTTGGCCCGAATCGTCCGTGAGTGGCGCTTACGCGCCAGGGGGTGATGACGGCTCTATACTTGACCTTTCGAAATCGAAACAACGCGGCGTGTCCTCGGAGAGAAGGGATCGCGGCCCGGCTTTGTTCCTCGAAGCCGCCGTTTGCAGGTGAGGCGCGTGACCCCCAATTTCTCACTCCGTACGTGCCAATGGCGAGATGCAACGATGTCCATGAGACGAGGAAGAGGCGTCTCGATATGAGAGAGATTTAGCGTAGAGGAGACGTACCAACGGAGACGTATACCGGCTTACCGGACGCCGGAGCACCCACGCCACTGTGCATGCGCAGCCGGCGTCCGGTAAACCGATTTACGTATACGCTAATACGTCTCGGGTATGCTAAATCTCTCATTAGCGTTAACGAGCTCGTGTCGCGCAGAAAATCCGGCGTCGCCGAAATACCCCCGAAAAATCCCCACAGAAGCATTCCAGGAGGCAGGTGGACCACCTAGGTCACGGTCGTGACCTTGCGGCGTCACCACAACCTGCCCAGCGGACTGTGAGCAATCTGCGTACCGTGGCAGGTGGCAGTTAATGATTGGTCGCGAGAGGTTGCTCGGAAAAAGCAACCTGTGCCGCACAAGCCCCACCCGCGGCAGTGCAGTCTGCAAAAAGTAACCAGGCTGCATTGTTTGCTTCTTCCTCATATAGTCGAGCCTCCACGGCTTTCCTAAAAGCCAAAAGGTATTGGAAGGTGAGAAAAACGGTTCGCCTTACCTCACAGTGATTTACGGCTTGATCGGTTCGATAAGTGTTCCGCTATATAACTGAGAAGCAAACCAGGCAGCCTGGTTACTTTTGGCAAAGACTGTACCTACCACTGCAGGGATGCACTACTGCGCCAGGAGAGGTACAAGGACCCCCAGGGATCAATGAATGTTAAGTAGAAGGTAACCAATTCTGCATAGATAAGCATTAACCTATTAAAACTGTCGCGTCACACCCTTAGGGCGGTGCTTAAGAGGCCCCTACAATTTCTTTCGGTGCACTACGAAGTTTACCACATTTTTTTCGGTGTCCTCTTTTTTATCGATATAAGGCTTGACGGGTTTCCCTGTTAGCCAGTAAGGGATATAACGGGACATGTAACGGTTAGGGATCTGCGGTGGTCGGTCACGTGACTCAGTGCTTTTCTTTTTTAGAAGCGCGAGCTGTATATGGCACTTTCGGCGTCGGCGTCGGCGGTGTCCGCGCACGCGTCCTGGTCCCCACCGCTGGTTACAGCATCTGGCTATTCCAAGACGATTACCGAAATGGCATTCACTACAACTTGTCCGTGGCGGTAATGCAAGAGTACCGGCATAAACGCCACACATCCACACCCCCGGCCAGAGTTGCTGAACACTACGACTGGCATGAGCAGCATCCCGGTCCGCCCCAGCCCTCACTGAACATTCCGATTACCGCAAGGGTACAAAGGACCAATTTTTTTTCCCTGTCTTTGTGGATTTTGAGGCCACGGCGGTGGGGACCGGTGCCTCCCACACAACACAGGCATCAGCGTGCAAGCCATGGGTGTGTTGATGGATGTGCTTGTCGTGAGAGGTCCTGCGGTCCCTTTCCTCGTGCGTGGCCTCAAAATCCACAAAAGACGAAAAATGCTCGCCGCCATTTTCCGCGACACACACGTGAGCGCGCAAACGCTTTCGAAAGCACTCACGGAACGCGACTTTGCCGCTCCCGTTCCCACCAGGGCGCGCTGCCTGCGCAATACGGCCAATGACTCAGTCATGGCGGGCGTTCGAAATGGACAGTATAACATTCTTCTGGCCGGCCACGTGAACTTTCTCCTTTCCATCGCGCCGTGTTCTAACGCCTAATGATCGACAAGCTCTTAGAAACAACCCCAAGAGTGAGCCGCCGTACGCTGCTGCCGGTAACTCCAATGTGTTCCCACCATCGATTGAGGACGTCAGAGGAGAAAATGGGCGGAGAGAGTCGAACGCGAGGTGCGTGATTTCGAAGAAAGCTATCGGGGCTGCTGCTGCTGCTACAGCTGCTTCGCTATCGATTACAAATCGCCATCTGACGTGCAAGCGAAACCCTACGACGCCTCGGAAGCACGAACACACGCGAGGCAGCCTTTTCCGCTCGTCGGAATGACGTCGACCGCCAGCACGCATTGAGGGAGGCAAAGGGAGAGAAGAAAGAGGCTGCACGACGCGGCGATAACGCTCTGCGCCGGGGCGCCGCCGTTCGCACCACGGGCTGCGCTAGAGTGGAGGAGAGAGGAAGAGGGAAAGGAAGAAAAGCGCAGCACGACGGAAATATTCATTGCGAAAGGCGGAGAAGTTGGCTGGCGTTGGAAATGCGAGGCCGGCTTATACCACGTGGCTCCGAGGGAGGCAGCCGCGCATACGAAAACAACCCTCGGTAATGAGGCGCGGAATAGACGGTAGCTCTGGAAATGAAGCAAGCATGTGTAGAGTATACTGCGAAGTAAAGAGATTTACTCACGTTGAAATGCTATACAGACAAAGCGGAGTCACTAAATATGACCGACGGAGATACATACGCTCAACAAGATGACCAGCTGCTACGTATATTACCATCATCATCAGCCTGACTACGCCCCTGCGGGGCAAAAGGCCTCTCCCATGACTCTCCAATTAACCCTGTCCTGTGCAAGCTGCAGCCACCCTATGCACGCAAACTTCTTGACCTCATCCGCCCACCTAACCTTCTGCCGCCCCCTGCTACGCTTACTTTCTCTTGGAATCCACTCCGTTACCCTCAAGGACATGCCCTTCCCGAGCCCATTTCTTCCACTTGATTTTGAATAGGATGTCATTAACACGCGTTTGTTCTCACGCCCACTCTTGACGTTACACCTATCATTATTTGCATAGTTCGCTGCGTTGCCCTTTAGTAGTAAGTATATTATATACTATTAGAAAGTGGAAGTTCATGTGGGAACACATTTTCAACAGCGCCACTCTGCGGGACACCCGTGAATGATATCCACACGTGAATGATATTCACACAGGCCGAAAAGTGACCGCGGAGTTTTCCGTTACGACAAATCACGGGGACGCCAATGGCCTCCTGCAGTGAAGGAATAAATCCCCCATAAATGGCTATATCGCTGTAACAGCGTAATAAAGTCACCGGACCACATAAGATTTAGTCGACGCCTTTCACCACGCTGCTCCAAGAGTGCTTGACAGCGGAAGCTTCGTAGTCACTCTCTCCGCGTCCGACTTGGAAAGGATCGAACGATGGACGACACGAAAAACATACTGGAGTCACGCTGTAACCTCTCTGGTTACAGCGTGTAACCTCTGTAACCTCTGGTTACACGTACTCAGTCTGCACTGAGTACGTGTTATTTTTCCCCAAAGTAATCTTCCTATATACTCGTCGGGCCCCGCGGACGTTGCAATGAAAGTCTGTCGTTTAGGCTTCCTTTTTTTAACGCATAAGATATGGTGCATTAGCAAGACAGAGGGTGTTCACTGTGAGAGAAAGAAGTATTTCCACCTAGACCTGCAATACTTCTCGTGCACGTTCTTTAAAACAGCCAGACTCGAGAAATATATCTCCGTTAACGCTGACAAACCCAGCTTTGGCTCTTTTCTAAATAGGACAGAAGCCGCGTTAACTCCAGCGACGGACGAGTCCAGTCGTGAGGCAACGAACGAGTTCCCGGAGCGCTGCCTCACATCCGGCGAAGGGTTACAACGCCGCAGTCCGAGACGCTGACGCCACGCATAGAGAGAGCGGACACCTCTGCACGCTCCTTTGTCCCCCTCACGCGGCGGGGCCAAGAAAAGCACCCGTCGGCGCGCAAACATCCGCACTCGGCGGGGAGGGGGCGCCCGGAAGTTGAACCAACTAGTGGCCCATTCAGAAATGTTTACTGCCTGCCTCCCGCTGGATTACATTGGCGTCCACGTGACACTGACGTGTATACACAAGACACGTATACAACGAGTGTCAAGCCATCGCCGTCATGAGCTTCGCACGCGGCAAGAGGACGTTTTTCCGAATGCCCGTTGTACGGCAGCGCTGTGCAGGAAACCCTCTCGTTTCCTGGACAGCGTAGGCAATCAGCGCGCTGAAAACGAGAGTCGTATTCCAAGTTACCGGAGCAGCAACAGCTTTATACGCCCAAACCCTTCCGTATATAAAGAGTACGTTCTAGCTAGAGTCGAACCTCGATGGATATAACGAATTGTTGGCTATATCAAAATGTTCTGAATTTTTCTTTTAACACACGCATTTTTTACCTCACAAATCGAACGCACCTCAACGTGAAACATATATCGAATATATATGTTCACGTATACATGTAGTGACTCCTCCATCGTGAGTATGGATTGACGAACACAGCGCATATAGTTTACTGCAGCGAAATGTTAAATTATATACAGTACTTCCTTCGGCACAATTACGGGATATTGGAACGGTACAGTAACATTAAAGATGTGAGATGCGACAAGCCATCCGCATACGAACGCGCCGTAATCGCGTGAGCTCGAACGCCGTTTACTGTAAAATCACCACTGTTCGGATAAAACAGCAATATGTTCGACCTCGAAGTAACCTCCGCCGTCTACAGTTAAACCTTTCCGGACAAAGCGAGGGCTATTGCGACGCCGCTGCCACGGACGGCTCAAGACCGGAGAATAGCGTTTCGGATCTGTTCGCTTTCACGACTCCGAGGCTGACGCGTCGAGATAAGGATGCGCCAATGACGGGCGGCGTTTCCAAAGACAAGCCAGTCAGCGCGATACACTGTCAAAGGCGCGAGAGAGCCCGCACTGTACACGCTCGTTGCCTTCTCTTCGAAGTGCGAGGAATAAATGGGCGCCGCACGGGCCGCCGTCCTCGCGAATCAAAATGACAGCGTCTCGGTACACGCCGAACAATGAGCGGATAGAAGTGCGCGTCGGCCTCCAGGAGAGAGGCAAGTACAGACGAGCTGTGGCCGAATTAAGAGCCCTGCCCGAGGAGAACGCAATGTCGGCACCATGACTAAACCGCCGTCTCTCGGCCACGAAGGCCAACGCCGCTTCTCGCCGGCAGACAAATGTTGTCTGAGCGCGGAAGGCAAGGCAGTTGGAACTGCCGCACGGCCGCTCCATCTCCCCGTGGTAGAAGCCGTGGTATGCACGGAACCGGCGGACATTCCGCGGTTCCAGTGATACTTCTGCTTCTTTCAATTATACTTCTTTCTACCGCAGCGGTGGCAAAGTGGTTGAGCCTCGCATGCGGGAGTTGCAGGACGTTCGATCCTCAGTGCCGCCGGGTGCCCACCGGTGACACAATTGGTACAAGATTTACCCTGGTCTCAGTTCTCGGCTTATTTACGGTGAAATGCTTGGGAAATGGGTCTTTGACCCCACCTTGGGAAATGAAAAATACCTTGTGCCATATGGCGCTCGTTGGCCACAGATGCCCTTGCGCCATAAGAACCCATAATCATCACCCGTGATACTTCTACGGACGCAGCGCTCTTGGCTTTTTTTATGAACGCATGAAGCTTTTTGGGATAATCACTTCCTTCAACTAATTCAGTAAATTTTTAGAGGATTGTCTATAACTTAATTAACCTATTTTTTTAGCTTGACCTACAACATAACAATACGACGACCTTGCCTTCAGCGTTCTCCTGTTGCACCTTTCTTGCTGTCTTTTGCCCTGTGTGTCATCGATCCGTCGCGCCATTACAAATGTGAGCCACGACAACCCGCCAGGCTCTCTTAACAATTGGAACCGGAGCGCGCCTGCGGACGTGTGTGAAACCCACGTCCAGGGCAGCCCGCAAGGCCGCCTCCACAGCACCGACCACGCCGCAAACGGGAGACCGGAAGAGGCGGAGGCCTCCTGCCTTCCGGTTCGGTCCCATACATCGCAGCGAACGAAGGACACTCGGGCTTGCCCACTTCGAAATGCCCCCCCTTTTTGTGGCCCGGACCTGAAACAAAAGGAAACGGACTGCGAGCCATACACTCTCCCGCCAGATCAATTGAGTGGGCCGGTTTTAAAAGGCCTAAGTGGCCGGCACTCGGCACCGCCGCCTTTACTTCCATCCAACTGTCACACACTGTTGTTAGCGGAAAGCGGGGTGCGCCTGTTCACTCACTTCCGTCTGGGCGGCTTCGTCTTTCTTCTTGTTTTATGGCAAGAGCATTTCGATTCAGGTCGGTGATTTGGCTGCGTTTTATTGGCGAAGTGACATACAGGCTAACAAGAAGCATAACTAGAAGTAGAGGGCTTATGGGTTTATGGGGGTTTAACGTCCCAAAGCGACTCAGGCTATGAGGGAGAGACGCCGGAGTGAAAGGCTTCGGAAATTTCGACCACCGGCGGATTCTTTAACGTGCAGAGGTAGAGGTTTAACAGTGTTTACGTAAAAGTACATTGGACTGAGGCATATTTCATTTGATCTGAAAGACAACACAGACGTATGGAGCCGTTGGTTCGTTTTTTTTTTTTTATGAAAGAAAAATGGTGCAGTAATTGCTTCATGGAAAAATTTCCTAGTTACGTGCCTGGTGCTGGATGCGAATAGCCTAGCAAAAAAAAAAATATTTTTGTGTTCAGCAGGAATTGGCTCCTGCGGACTGGTGAGGACTGTACATGGGAAATTACAGTATCGTATATACCGCGCTAACTCGCACCTGCCGAATGCGACTGCGATATCAGGTTGCACATTTCTTTGTTCGCTGTAAAATTACCCGACACTGAAGCCCACTCTCTCCCACTACACTGTTCGGAGGCGGCCAAAGCGTTAATCAACGAAAAGGGAACGGCAGAAAGCTAAACGACCGTATAGGCCCCGACCATTTTCTCGTGCCGCCAAGTGTGCATTAAGCACTCGTGAAAGCAGCTCGAATGCGGCCGTTATCGGCAAGACGCTGGGAGGGCGCTGCCTGCGTGTTGCTAGGTGCCGCTCCCAATTGGTACACGTCCTTGGAGAGGCGCAAGCCCAAACAGCCTCGTGCACAACAGCCGGGCACAAGCGCTGATGACGGACGCGTGACGTAACATTAAGAGCAGCCTGCACAATGGCTAGCCGCCTCCCGATATGAAAATTCACTCGCGCGCCGGGACGCCTGGTGAATGCAATTTGCAACTCGTCAGCTGCACTCCTTGGAGTGCAAATGTGCATGCATGGTTAAGCCACAAACGGAACGTCCCCCCCTTAGGCGAGTAAACTGGTAGCTGGTGGTGTTACGCGGACACTCTTTTCGACATCAGCGCAACATCGAAAAAAAATACAACAAAAGATGGAAAAACGCCGACCTTGCAGCTGAATAACGGCAGGACGTCGTCGCGCAACTGACATGTATACCATCATCATCGTCATCGCCACCATAGTGCCAACTCTGTACACTGCAGGAAAAAGACGCCTCCTATATCCCTCCAATAAACCTCGTCCTGTACCAGCTGCGGTAAGCCTATCCACGCAAATTTCCTAACCTTATCCGCCTACTTGATTATACCGCCCCCTGGCGCAGGTACGCTCCGTACCAAAGGTAAAATAGGACTAACTGCACCACTTAGACCACGCCACGAACGGTTAGTCCGTGAAGGTGATTATTATGTACCACTTGCAGTCATTCTCAATGGCAGAGGTAATAGCTCTTTTTCGGACTGCAGAAAATCGCTAAGTAGGTGCATCTGAAGAGATACAGACACAATGTGTTTGGGAGTCCGTATTTTTTTTTTCGCCCCGAAAGAGTCCTGCGGGACTAGTAATCATTAAAATGAGCTCAAAACACCCCTGCTCAGCTCTAACAATTAGTTAGAAACTATTTTACACCGCCACTTCCGGTCTCCACCAGCGTCAGAGCTGCAGTGCATCTTGACATCGCGGTCGACCGGTCAACCTACACTGCCACAATACTGATGACGTCAGCGTCACCGGAAAGCACTGGATCTTCTTGAGAACCACAACTAGGATCGATGACATCACAACAATTGGGGGCAAGTGCACCTGACGTAACTCGACGTAGGTGGAAATCACTTCCTCGGACGACATTCGAAATCATATTGTATTACGTTCCACTCAATGCCTACGACTGTATACCTTTCTAGAAGGCACCCCCTTACGTCCATGAAACAAATCATACCGTTTGTTTGCGTTAGAATATTTCGTGTCTGTTGTGTTGTGCTGTGTTGGGTTTTATGGCACATAGGCAGCTAAGGTCATCATGCGCCAAGCTCAAGGTATAGAATTGGTTTTCTGTAGAATGTTTAGGAATATAAAAAATCGTCGATGGTGTAGATGGCCTAAAGATATTGAACTGCCTTGTAATAACAGAGAAGAAAACTGGAAATAGCCAATGGTAAAAGCCCCAGAGAAGGTCAGGTAGCCTCAGCGGCTATCCTTGAGTGGGCAAGGATCCTGAGGCTGCCAACCAATGAAATAAAAAGCCTCAGCCTTCTTCTCAGGAATGATAAAGTGGCTGAGGTGTGCCATGTACTAAAGTCGTTCTAGATTTACAGGTTTTCAAGTAACCCTGCTTCTTTTAAAAAGCTAAAAACGGAATGTATATAAACAATGGCATTATCATTTAAGAGCAGTGCTGGATGAAAAGGAATACATTCATTATAAAATTGAGTGAAATACTTTTTTCTTAGTGTTTCCAGTTGCACACATGAAAATAAAATGTGATTAACCGTAAGATCATCTCCGCATTCGCAAATAGGTTTGTCTTGTTTTGTTAGCAGGAATTTGTGCGTAAGGTGCGTGTGACCTATCCGGAGACGGCTTAAAATCACTTAATTAAACCGCTCCTGGTGCACACATGATTTAAATTCACTTAAAACTGGCTGTACCAAGTGTAGTTTTGTTCACTTCGCCGATTCATTCCGACTGCCATATATCGTGTCTGTAACGCTTCAAGTGTCGACAGGACAGTCATAAGAGTCGGAGATATCCGAGCAGTGCTAAGTATACATTGCCGCGGGGTTTCGTTCTTTGCTTATGCACTGGTTTTGTTCTTTTGTTCTCTCTCTTACTAGCGCGCGGTGTTATCATTTTCGGCTGGCGCTCCCATGACGAGGTATCTGCAGTCTTACAGAGACTGTTGGCGGTTTATCGCCACCGCGTACGTTGGTAACTTCAGAGTGTTAAGGAATGCTATCAGTTATGAGCGCCCGCGTTAGCGGCGCTGTAATGAGGTGGTGACTTGGTCATGTTGGTTGGAAGCCACGCATTATTTGACTCGCGATGGAGGGCGGGAAAAGGAAGAGAGAAAGAAAGTTCGCAGGGACGCCAAATTATCTAATGTGTTGGCAGTGCGGTGGCATCAGAAGCTGTTGATTCCTTTACCGGAAGTGACCTCAGCTCCGGTTTGACGACGTCACTTCCCTAGAGCAACGACTCTTTTTTTTTTTCCTCGTGACACTTTTAACGCACCCACGTGGGGAGCCCCTGATTAATTTCGACAATCCGCAATTCACTGACATCACACAGAAATAATAATAATAATAATTGCTTTTTGGGGAAAGGAAATGGCGCAGTATCTGTCTCATATATCGTTGGACACCCGAACCGCGCCGTAAGGGAAGGGATAAAGGAGGGAGTGAAAGAACAAAGGGAACAGTAGGTGCCGTAGTGGAGGGCTCCGGAATAATTTCGACCACCTGGGGACCTTTAACGTGCACTGACATCGCACAGCACACGGGCGCCTTAGCGTTTTTCCTCAATAAAAACGCAGCCGCCGCGGTCGGGTTCGGACCCGGGAACTCCGGATCAGTAGTCGAGCGCCCTAACCACTGAGCCACCGCGGCGGGTCATCACACAGTACACGATCGTATTTTTCGTTGCCGGGATTCGATCCCGCGACCTTCGTCTCAGCAGCCGACCGTTGTCATCGAGAAAGCCTCGGGAGAGACAGGCATATCTTAGGACGCTCATGTAAGACTTGGAACTATAGTGCTGCTTTCACTTGCTCCACACTCATCGACTCACAGACGGCCAGAATGACATAAACCAGCGAACATGCCAGCAAAGTTTGGAGACTGCGAGCGCAGCAGAGAGCAATGGCGGTCTTCACTATAGGGCACTCCATTTTAACCCAGGACGCGTGCGGTCGCAGTTAGTCCTTTTAACAATTGAACGTTCCTCGCGGGGAGTAATGGCTCCTACTTATTATTCACGGGTCGCGACGAGTGATTTTCCCTCCGTGGCTATGTAATGAGAAGGGTACACCGCACCATCTAACGATGCTAACACCTCCTGTTGTACGCATAGACAGAAAAAAAAAGAACATTAAGAGGGTATCAAATTGGGCTAGTTGGTATAGTTAACATGGTCAAACATAAATGCGCTTTTGAAATGACTTGGGACAACACAGGGACGACATTACACGGGGGCAACATACCACCAGTGTCTCCGCTAACACGCATACGTTTTTTTATCGAACTCGTCGCCAAAGCAAGGTGTCGTACGAGAACCCTAACTAATGCCGTCTCCCACGGAATGACAACTCAAGTGATGTCATCGCTTTTCGGTTGGATGGCTCCGTCAAAAATTGCGCACTAGCGTTTGTGTCGTTCCTGTGTTCCAAAGTCAGTTCAAAAACCAACACAAAAAAAAGAATACACAGTCCGTCTTCGGCGCAGAACAAGAAACAATCGGAGAGTCCTAAGTGTGTGCGACGCAGGTCCGGTTACCTAATCGCAAGAAAGATGACGGCCGAGCAGACAGTGCACGAAGAACACAGTCGGCACTATAGTCACATTCCTCACAGTCACCTAATGGGTTACGAAGTCTGGCCGAGAAATGCAGGGAACCAGGCAGGTAACAGCACGGCCGCCAAAATGGTTTCGGCACACGGCACCGGGCACAAAGCCAGGCCGCAAGCACGGGCCACGTGGAGAGCAGCGACGGTGAGGGCCCGCATATTCGGAGTCACATTCCGCCGCCGTCGCACCGAACCATCATCCATCCTGTGGTTAGGGGCACGTCGCCGCCAGGCTGTCACCCCAGCAGGCCGCTTTCCGAGGGGGGGGTCACTGCACGGCGCGCTATGCGAGACGCCTCGCTCAGGCGTTCTGTCCTCCCTCCCCCTCAGCCCTACTCCCACCCGCATACTTACACTGTCGCCTAGCCCTTCCCCCTCTCAGCTTTATGCCCTCCGTCGCACAAATTGTGTGCACTGTTGCCAAAGGTAGCGCTCCAAGGAATCTCTGAAGGGTGCAGTGCAGTCCCTAGCCCGGGTAATGTTCCAACGGCCACGAGAACCGATGACGCGATGAGAGCAACTGTAGGAAGGACATCACCAATAAAAAAAGAAGAAACCAGTGCGCTCTTTAGTTCCCCGCGTTAGTATATCCCGTTATTCGATTTCAATATTCTCGTTGAGTCATCAGTCAAGTTACACTTTTCATTACCTGAATGGACGAGAGTCAGACACAATGGTAGCAACACTCCATTTTCCTCTCGCGTCTAAGTGAGTTGCCCGTATACACGCACGATGCCCTGCAGGTCGCTCCTCAATCCCCCCCCCCCCCCCTTCCCCGTTCTCCAGTTCGGTGTTCTTTGGTTCAAAGCGCTGTTGCGCCGTCTCGAGGAACTGTGCGCTCCCCGGCCACAAACGCTGTCGTACGTTGGCTTCTGCCATACCGATCACGTGACCAGACATGAGCGAATTATGATGCACACCGTTGCCAAGGCATGCACTGCCCACACTGCAAACGAAAAGGAAGCGACTGCATTTATTGAATTGTTTGACTGTTTTCTTAGTTGGTTTGATCAATCACTCAATCGATTAAGCGCTAATAAGATGGGTAGTTAATTTATGATCCCTAATTCATCACTTGATTTATTGATTGATTAGTTAGTTAGTTAGTTAGTTAGTTAGTTAGTTAGTTAGTTAGTTAGTTAGTTAGTTAGTTAGTTAGTTAGCATTCATTCGACCACTCATAGCGCCTTAAAGGCCCTTGCGCGAAGCATAGAGTAAGGAGAGTTACAAAATTTGAAAAGCGACAAAGAAGCGTAGAGCAAAGTAAAAGACCGAAAACAACGACACTCATTACTTTCCCGGCAATTTGTAATGCGGTGAATTGCTTTTCCGGCCTAGTAACTTAGTAATGCCGTGATTTGCAACGGGAAAACAATTTCGCAGCAAACGTAATTACTTTCTAAATTATTGTTATTAAAATGCATCACTGCTCTTTGTGTGTACGGAAAGCTGTGGCCTTTGTGCCGACAAAGCGGGGCACACTTTTGTAAGCCCAGTTTCTACTGCGGTAAGAACAGATTATAAAACCTGAAATGCTTGTGTGAGCCATGACAAGTGTATTTGTTTTGTACACGTCAGAGCTAAAAGTAGCAGTTACCCCCAAACAAGTGCATTATACTTCGAAAGCAACTGTACCGTAATAGTACTGCATCTGTGAGCAGTAAATCTAGATCCCATTAAAACACATTTACACAATTGCAATTAAAATAATTTGTACTCCAATTTAATTATTTTTCGCAGGCAATTCTGCCACATATGAGAAGAAACGTGGCAGCCGCGGCCGGGATTGAAATCCCGCGACCTTGGACTTGGCAATCCAACGCCCCAAGGCCATTGAGGCTCCACCGCGGGTAACAAATGAACAATGAAAACGCTATAGGCCGTCATAAAACGCTCCCTCAGCCTGTTCTCTGTTCGCGCTAAAATTTCATCGCCACAGGCAAGGTGGTTGGGTTCTTTAACGTGCACTGACATTGCGCAGTACACAGGCCTCTAGAATTTCGCCTCCATCGAAATTCGACCGCTGCGGCCTTGGTCGAACCCGCGTCGTCTTCCGGGCCAGCAACCGAGCGCCATAAACACCGAGCCACCGCGGCGGCTCACAGGCAAGCTGGCCCAGTCATTACCTTAATTGTTCTGGTTCATATGTAAGTTCCTATCTCTGGTCTCATGAAACTGAACTCACGTGTCCCGTTAAGCAGTTAAGCGTACATCAAGCATAGTGCCTACGAGGCTCGCACAGACGTGTGTCGTTGCGATTAGACTATTCGCAACGCGAACGCAGTGTCCAACCCTCAGCACCAGTTCACTGGGGGTGCTTATAGCGCGAAACGGACGAAAGACAAAGTAGAAAACGCCACAAACGAGCGCCGACTCGCAGCTAATTTTTCTTTATTGAGAAAAACACGTTTTAAACATTGTGTGCGTTGTATACGACTCAAAATAAACTACTATTACCAACTCGCCCAGCTATCCATCCTTCATCAGTACCAGCCAAACTAAACCAAACTGCGGCACTGTACCTCCAGCGACGCAAGGCGGGCATCGTGGGATCTGAAAGTTCCGAGACGGGCTGAAAGTTCGAACACACAGGGAGCGAGTGCCGCACCTCAAGGCTCGTTCGGATCGCGCCAAGCGCGAGAAATAACACCAAGTGCAAAGTGCAATCTATGGACTGTTCTTTCAACTTGGCGTCGTTCTGCGCGCCTACAATGTTGCAGGAAGTTCGGCAAGTGATGATGGATTTTTATGGCGCAAGGGCATCTGCGGCCAAACGGCGTCGTGGCACAAAGTTTTTCTTTTTACTCAAGGCGGGGTCAAAGACCCATTTCCCAAGCAGTTCACCCTGAATAAGCCGAGCACCAGACCAGGGGAAAGCTTGTACCCATTGTATCACCGGTGGGTACCCGGCGGCACTGGGGATCGAACCCCGCACCTCCCGCATGCGAGGCGGATGCTCAAACGGCTAGGCCACTGCTGTGATTGGAAGTTCAACTGCTCCAAAGGCGAGTGTTCGTATCCGTCACTTGTTTAGCGCTTGCTTGAACCGCTTCGCGACCAAACCAGTTCGGCCAAGCGCCTTCAACATTCACCAACGTTTCCATTACCACTCAGCTTCGAACTTTTTTTAATTGGTTTTTGGGGAAAGGAAATGGCGCAGTATCTGTCTCATATATCCTTGGACACCTGAACCGCGCCGTAAGGGAAGGGATAAGGGAGGGAGTGAAAGAAGAAAGGAAAAAAGAGGTGCCGTAGTGGAGGGCTCCGGTATATATAATTTCGACCACCTGGGGATCTCTGACGTGCAGTGACATCGCACAGCACACAGGCGCTTACGGCGCGGTTCACGTGTCCAACGATTTATGAGACAGATACTGCGCCATTTCCTTTCCCCAAAAACCAATTTAAAAAATTTCGAAGCTGAGGGGTAATGGAAACGTTGATGAATGCTGAAGGCGCTTGAGCGAACTGGTTTGGTCGCGAAGCGGTTCAAGCGCTAAACAAGTGACGGATAGCATGCTTCGAACTGCCGTGTACTGTACTGCACGCAATTTCCTCACGCGTCTCTCCTCTACTTCGCTCTCTACCGTGCTGTATATGCCGGGGTCGCGCCGCACAGCGCCTTATATCGGGCGCCATCTCTTCTCACCTGAGTGCAGCCTCGCTTGCAGGCCAAGTATACACACACAGGTACAGGGTAAGCGGAGGTGGCGGACCGAATGCCGACGCCCCCGCCCACCACAACAGAGCAGGAAGAAGGGCGTCATCGCAGAAACGGCCTCCAGGAGGACGTGTGTGCCCCCCCTCCCCTGTGCCGCCGTCCCAAGCAGCCGCCAGAGATTCCGCTCCCTCCTGCGGAAGCAATCTCGCCCCGCGCATCAGCGAGGAACGGATCCCGCACGGATTCCCGGTCAAGGTCCAGCAGAACGCGTACGCGATTTCTTTTCGTCCGTTGGCTGCATCCACCCTGGCGCAGCTGTGACCCGTTTCCACTGGAAACGAGAGGTTCGGTTAGCAGCGGCGCGCCATGTAGGCACTTGCGGTTTCACTTCTGCTGCCTCTGTTCCAGCCTTCCCGTGAAAAAAAAAATACGTGCATAGGAAAAAAATGATTTTTTTTTTTACGATCGAGCGAAAGACAAGCCCGAGGAAGAGGAACAGTTTGACAACCAAATGACGAAATCAATACCCCGCGGTGCCTCAGAAAAAGGACGATATGCCTCCGCTTACCGAAGGTGATGATCGGAGGTGGAGGCATCGCGATCTGTGTGTCATCGACACAGCCTTAAATAACGAAGTTAATACTGCTAGCACCCCTCTATATGTACAGGTATCAGTGAAGGAACTGTCGTTTCTGACGATCCAGTACTGACGCGGGCATATGCAGAATTGTGGGCGGGGGGAGGTAGAGTGCATCCGGCCTTCAGGGACGAGGATGTAAGCGCGCAGTGTTGTCTTTGCCGATGACGACTACGACATGATCTTTAACGGCACATGGGGCAGCTTGGGGGAAAAGCGTCACGGATAAGGTGTTTGGCGCCTGCAAGGTGCACGGTCAAACACCCTTCTTTCCAATCCTTGCCAATCAGAGAAGAAGGCGAGCGCCAAGCCAGACGAACCCTTGCACTCACTGGAAAACCGATGGGTACCCGGCGGCACTGGTCATCGATCTCCGCACCTAAACTCGTGCGACTTGCTGTTTGTTGTTGTCGTTAAAACGCCGTACTTATTCGTACTAGTTCAGGCACCCCCTGGAACAATTCATTACCAGACGCGGTCCAAAGGTCAAACGGGGAAACATTTCGGGCACGTCAAGTGGGTCACGAGCCATAAAAACCATACGCCGTCTTTGGAGTTTTACGAGCGCCCTCATCTGTGGGTGGCCGCATCCCGAATCCATCATGAACGGGGCCGACCGGTGCGCTGCGGCGACACGTAGAACATACGGCGCCCGTTGCATGTGGCGGCCCGTGCTACAGCACACCGCGGCTTGCGCACCGCACCGTGCAGAGCAGAGAAGCAGGATCTGGTCGGCAGGCACGCACGCCGAGCAACTCGGGAGCACGTTCGCTCGCGGATGTAAAAGCTTGCGGCGCCGCTTGCGTGCGCCGTCCGAGGGTGGCACTGCTCCGCGTCATCCCGCGCGCAACGGGACGACGCCCTGGGGCCAACGTGTGCCCTCTGACGTCCACGGCGCATGCGCACGCGCTACATGGAAGTGCGTGCGACCCACATAGAACACTGCAGTGTGCGGTCGATAGATGAGCGAGATAAGGTAACGTGAAGCGCATTTGGAGCAATGTGCTGCAAATTGCAATGGCGTTATCTTGAACGGCGCGTTTTCTTCATTGCACCGTATACGTGCCCCGTTTGCCAAAAGTGACCAGGCTGCCCGGTTTGCTTCTCAGTTGTATAGCGAAACAGGTATCGCACCCGTCAAATCGTAAATCACTGTGAGGTGAGGAGAACCATTTTCCTCACCTTACATTACCTTTTGGTTTATAGGGAAGCCGTATAGGGCTCCGCTATATGTGGGAGAAGCAAACCATGCAGCCTGGTTACGTTTGGCAAAGACTAGCTCTGGACGCCAGCGCCACATACGTAATAACAGCGCTATGAATGAACGGCTGAGTATTATAGGGAAAAGCATACAATATTCACTACAGATTAACAATTAACACAGCGAGCACAACGCTATGCGACGCTCACCGTATAGTAAGCAGAGGGGCGTCCATCAGTACACGCATGTGGTTGGAGCGCGGAACCAATGCGTAAAGCTTCAGCGCTCATAGAGTCGCAATCAAATACAATAATAAAACAGCCCGCCTGAAGGGGGTAGTCAATCATCGACTGCGTAATCCGGGACGTTATTTCAAAGCGTGCGTCTTTAAAAGCAGCGACTGTCAGGCTAAGCAAGACAAGGTGACGTTTAAATAAACGTTTCTCGAAACTCTCCACATGACTTCAGCGAGATCTCAGCGCTCACGTTTCTACGCCTGCCACAGCATTTCCCTCTCTTCTCGTCACTTCTGTAACGTGCTGAAATGCTCGGCACTTGCACGCCGACCAAAGCACGTGCAACATCTGCACGTGCAACGTTCCCAACGTTCCGTCAGTCGTACGATAAACGCACCACTCATCTTCCACTTTAATGACGCGCTTCTTCCAAATGGTGGGACGGTTCAAATCTGTGACGAAACAGGGGCACAAGAGAACTTTCTCTTGTGCCTGTTGCGTGAGTGAGGATTTCGTTTCGTCTTTAGACGAGTAGCGGTTGCAGTTAATGACTCCCAGAAGCGACTTCTCCCCGGTATAATTGTCACTTGGGTGTTTCAGAGGACCCTATCAGCAGTGCGCGCTGAAGCATCGAACGCGCCATCTAGCGTCTCGGGTCTCGCAATCAAACGGTGCTCCCCGCACAAGAGCAAGATCCCCGCCCGCGTACTCGGGGGCACCCGCATTGAACGCGGGTGTGTTTTCCAGACTTATTTCCCCTTTTGTTCTGTCCAGCTATCTGGGCGCGCCGCCGAGACGATGACGCAAAAGAGCCCCCCTCCTTCTTCGCCGATGAGGGCGTCGCGGGCAGTGTCTCGAAGACAATGGACGGCGACCGAGAGGAGAGGGCGCTGCGAGAACAGGCGCGCCGTGGGACAACGGCAGCGCTCGGCGCGCTAAGCGACCGTTATGCGCGCCGCGCCGGACAACGCCGGTTGCGCCACGGAAACAGTAACAACGCAATGACACCGCGACGCCAACGTTTGCGGTAGGTTGGCTTTGCAACTGGCGGTCATTAGCGGAGGTATATCCACGCCGGCTGTGTCCTGGCAACACGTATCCTGACCACTTCCTTCGGGGTGTACTCTTGCGAGAGGATTTGGTCAGCTGAAATATGTACGATCAGTGGGGAGGTTGATGCGACATCATTAAAGTAGAAAGACGAAGACGACAACAGACACACGTAAGACGCACTGGCATTGACTATCAACTACTTTGGAAGCAGTTGATAGTCAGTGGCCAGTTAGCATATGTGGCTGCTGAGCCCCCGGACTGCATAGTGTCATTGGGCGCTGCAAGAGACAACGACTCCACAAAGCTTCACCGTTGCTGAACAGTATGTGGGACCTCCATGAACCTTTCCTTGTCCCCGCAGCAAACCAACACGACACGCTCATGACGCGCAACCTTTTCCTACAGGGTCAAGTCGGTACTGGACAAAGCTTTCCTTTTGCGGCCACCTTGCTTTACGGGAACAAGGTCACTTACCGTGAACCGCCGGCCGCCAACGCCAGAGAATCACACACTGACCACAGTGTCTGCACTTCCAGTGGGGAACGCGATGTTGGGACGCCCAGTCGTCCAGAACAGGTCACGCGAGGTTGCGGCAAACGTCGCGCCTGCGCGCCGGTCAAAACGTCTCGCTCTGCAAGCTTTCGCAGCTTGCGGAGTCTTCGTCCTTGTTAGTATTTTTATCTGCGTTCCACTCAGACTCCGGCCTCAGAGGTACACGATGCATCGAAAGACACGTAGGTATACACCCTCTGTCAAAGGTAAAAGGCTCAGGGGTTTTCCTCTGGATGATGCAGTGTAGCTCGTTATGCATCGCCAGCTTGATGGTGATTATGGATTTTTATGGTGCAAGGGCATCTATGGCCAAAGAGCGCCATGGCACAAGGTGTTTTCGACTACCCAAGGTGGGGTCAAAGACCCATTCTCCAAGCATTTCACCCTAAATAAGCCGAGCACAAGGCCAGGGGAAGCTTGCATACACATTGTATCACCGGTGGGTACCCGGCGGCGCTGGGGATCGAACCCCACACCTCCCGCACGCGAGGCGGATGCTTAACCACTTGGCCACCGCTGCGGCCAAGCTCTCCAAATTTCTCCGTGGTGACACTCTAAACACTAATGCGCCTATAAGGGAGTAAAGAAGGACTAAACTGTCACACCCCTCTATAAAAGGGTGCGCGCTAGAGCACAGTTTACTCCCTCTTTTACTCCTTTTTGTTTAGAGTGAACTGCGCTTGACAGACCCGGTCAGGCAGAAGATTGCCACTGACCGCGGGCCGCCCACGTCATCGAAGTCCATGAACTCGTGAACATGTAGCGCAGTGGGGTTCGTGCGGGGGATCAAATAAAGGTATTTCTCTCACATTTGCCCTTCCGATACTTCCGTCTTCCACGGGTGGTACAAAAATCCCGCCACACATCTCATGAGCAAGCCCTCCTTGGGCGCTTTTTAGTTTTAAGAAATGCTGTACGTTACACAAAGGCGGCTACTAAAAGAATAGTTTAGTTTATCGGTGTTTAACTTCCCAAAGTGACTCATGCTATGAGAGACGCCATAGTAGAGGGCTCCGGATAATTCCGACCACCTGGGGTTCTTTAACGTGCACTAACATCGCACAGTACACGGGCCTCTAGCACATTTCGCCACCATCGAAAATCGACCGCCGCAGCCGGCCGGTCTTTCAGGTCAGCAGTCGAGGGCCATAACCACCGAGCCACCGCGGCGGCTGCCAAGAGAATAAGAACCCTGCATGTCTATCTCGTGACGCCCAGTAGAGCATCACGGCACAAAAGAAAAAGAACACTGCCGTATAAATTATAACCCAAGAAAGCACATTTTTCAAAGCGTTCCGCGGTCCCTTACGACTCTCAGAACACCTCTTACGGCGTTTTAAACGTTCACCTAAATTTTTGTTTTGTTTTCTGCAGTCGACCCGCAGCCGAGTCGCCGAGTGTTTGGCCTCATCTGCTATGAATGGTTGTTCAATCTGTCTAACTTCGATGTACACAGTACATATGCAGCGCATAAAACAATACCCGAGCCCCGCACTCTACTGGAACTGAGGTATTTTTGTACATAGCGTACAGCCCCACCCTAACCTGTGCTATTTCCCCTCCGGGTCCCTTTATTTCCGTTAGCCGCAGCTCATGTCTCAAGAATTCCATGGAAGACGCCGCGGCTAACATCTTTTCCTTCCATTTTTATTCTATTATGAATAAAACCACCCATCATATTAATAGCATATAAACGCACAAGCAACTAACACGGCTGCAGCAAAATACGAGCGGCACGCCGTCACTAAATAAGATTAGAATAAAATTCGCCGGCGCGGTGCCGACCCGACCGCAAGTCGGCACGCGACCCCAAAGAAAACGAACTAAGTACAACAACAAAAAAAGAGAAAGGAAGACGGAAAGGATAAGCGTGGAGGAGAGCGGCGTTTCCTCACTTCCGCGCACGTTCCAATCATCTTACCCCCTGGTGGAGAGATCCGCCCAGCGCGCCCCTTCCTCCGACCTCTACCCTCTCCCCTGCAACGAACGCTGCAATATGCACGGTGCGGGCCGGGGTCACGACAACGCCTCGCTATTACCCCGCTACTCTCGCCGCCTGGCGGCCATTCCATTAGGCCCGACGAGCGAGGCAATCGGTTCGAGTTAGCCGCGCCGTAATGGAGCCTCGGCGCAGAGCTAAAGGCAAGGGGGAGAAAGCGAACAACCACGCGCACGGTTCAACCACCCGGAACTTTCGCTGCGCGGAAGGTGCCGAGAAAGCCCGAGCACACGACCCCGCCGTGATGCATGCGGAGATCCTGTCGCCACTAGGGTGTGGAGGGTGCGATGGCGCTTTAGTTAAGCTACCTGGTAGCGCAACATATTGAGGGTCAGACGTCGCGGGAAGGCCTGTGTATCCCCATTGAGTACTCTCAGTCGGATACAACTCAAGAACAAAGCGGCTTTTCCCTTTCCAAGGGCCCACTTCCAGCCAATGGCGTCGGCCGATTCTCAAGACCTTGCTAGCGTGACAACGCAGGGAGTCCACGGTAGCGAGAGGGTGGGCATCCATCCATCCATCTATACGATCCCTGATAGCAACCCGCATCCTTCAGTCGAGCTTCTACAGGTTCAGACGAGGCTGAGAAAATCTCCAACACTGCTGCTTACAAACTGGATGTAACTGGATTAAACAAATGTGGACTCCTACGGCAATCGACAGCACTAATCGCTAATCACAATCACGCCGTCTTCGAAGGCCCGCTGCGTTCTTCATCTCCGCGTACGTGCGCTCCCCAACAAAAGCCACGCAGACTGATTCTACATCTTGTTTTTTTTTTTTTTCAGGACGCGTGCACGATAGCTGGCAAGCGCGAGGACCCGGACATCCTCCTCTCTCTGGGTCATTTCGTCATCAAGCGGTCGCTCCCACCACGCAGTCTCGCTCCGGCTCGACTTTCTCCCCTTTCGGGGCGGAAACGACCGACCGTCAACTCGGGAGCCCCCCGCAACACGCACACACTCACCCACACGAACGGCCGCCCGAGTTCGCGCCATTCTTCTCGGCCGCCGAGGTGGACGCAGCGCCGAAAGCCAGAAGAATGGAGAAAGCGCGCTCACACGTTAGAAAGGGAAAGGAGGCAGCGGCATCCTTTTCTGTTCATGCGCCGACAACACCTACCCTCTCACCAGCCTTGGCGTCGCGATGCAGGCCGCATCCGGGGTGGAACCCTTCTTCCAGCTGCCTCTCCCGGTATTCTGCGGGCTGTATGTGTGAGTGTGTGTTATGTGCAGCGTGAGAAAGAAACGCCCCGCGCTGGAAAGAACGAAGGTGAACAAAAGATGTCAGAAAAGAGAGAAGAAAAGGAAAGGCGAGGCTCGCCCGTCTTTTCCGTGTCTACCCGGTCGCTGTCGCCGCCGAGGCTTGGGAGGCCCATCTGTCTGGCGGAGTGAACACGCACAACCGGAAGCGCTTTGCGTGCGCGCCTGCTGGCTCGCTTGTGTGACAACACGAGCTGCCAGGAGGGATTTCGGTTCTACCCTGACGTTTCGCTTTTTCCAAGGGACGCGTAACCCAGTTGCAAGTCAATGGGCCTCGCGGCGGTGGTGGAACACGGTGTATGCGCGCTCTGTCACAAAAACCGACGGCACAAACAGGAAAAGGGCGCTAGTTTACAACAACAGTCGCCTGTACTCCAGACACTACAAAACAACTAAAGGAGCTCCACGCATAGAGCGCGCTTCAGACACCCGCAGACTTGCACTATCGAAAACTGCCGATGAGAAAGGAAATGCGAACGCAAAGATTCAAACACGGAAACGTTACGGAGACGAATGACCAAAGGCGACGAAATGTAAAGGGGAGCCGTTTTCACTTTCGTGCCGGAGTCGTCGCGCGTTCGAAGTGGCAGTAAACCGCGCGAGTATTTCATCTCAATGAACTGATATCTCCTTCAAATAAGTCCTAGCCGCCGCGGTGGCTCAGTGTTTTTAGGGCGCTCGGCTACTGATCCGGAGTACCCGGGTTCGAATCCGGCCGCGGCGGCTGCGTTTTTATGAAGCCAAAACGCTAAGGCGCCCGTGTGCTGTGCGATGTCAGTGCACGTTAAACATCCCCAGGTGGTCGAAATTATTCCGGAGCCCTCCACTACGGCACCTCTTTCTTCGTTCACTCCCTCCTTTATCCCTTCCCTTACGGCGCGGTTCAGGTGTCCAACGATATATGAGACAGATACTGCGCTATTTCCTTTCACCCAAAACCAATTATTATTATTATTATTAAATACGTCCTGACTGCGGTTCATTTGTCCCGGCAGTACTGCAGCTGAACCTGGTTAAAAAGAAGCTTCGTTATAGCCGTAGCTTGGTTATAGGCTTATAGCCCGTGCTGACAGAGCTTCCAAGGGTAATCGTCATTCCTTCGTTATATACATAATTTCGATACAAACCATTTCGTTATAACGAGGTTCCACTGTATGCTATCTCCGCCGCTTTAATGTCAGTTTCGCTCGACTTACTCATAACCTCACTCCTTCTCGTACTATAATGCGGAGATTTGTCGCAAAGCCCGCTCCTTCCAATCGCGCTCGCCGCGACAAACTACGACAGTGCAATGTCTCCGTAGTTCATGACGACCCGTGCTCGAGCAGGTTTCAGTGATTTAATAATAATAATAATTGGTTTTTGGGGAAAGGAAATGGCGCAGTATCTGTCTCATATATCTATGGACACCTGAACCGCGCCGTAAGGGAAGGGATAAAGGAGGGAGAGAAAGAAGAAAGGAAGAATAGGTGCCGTAGTGGAGGGCTCCGGAATAATTTCGACCACCTGGGGATCTTTAACGTGCACTGACATCGCACAGCACACGGGCGCCTTAGCGTTTTTCCTCCATAAAAACGCAGCCGCCGCGGTCGGGTTCGAACCAGGGAACTCCGGATCAGTGATTTCAGTGATTTCGCGTAACGCCTTTATCGGTGCACCAACGAGCTGACCCCTCAGCAACCATCCAACCGCTTCAAAGAGCGCACGAAGGCTTACATATTCGCGCGCCCCGAGTCCCACGCAATTCCGAACACGAGACATATTGATGACGATTAATTCCTACGGCGGCGCAATGGCATCTGGGGCCAAAGAGCGCCATAGCACAAGGTTTTTTTTTTTTCGATTACTAAAGGTGGGATCAATGACCCATTTCCCGAGCATTTCACCCCAAAGAAGCCGAGCACCAGGCCAGGGGAAAGCTTGTACCCATTGCATCACCGGTGGGTACCCGGCGGCGCTGGGGATCGAACCCTGAACCTCCTGCATGCGAGGCGGATGCTCAAACCACTAGGACACCGCTGCAGTACGCATACAGGTCGAGAACCTCCCCCCCCCCCCCCCCCCCCGGTTTTTTTTTATCTTCCGCAAACAGCGCCAACGCTTGAGAGCCTGCAACATAAGTTTTTAGTTGAAAACGTCAAACCTCGTCCAGCTAGCATGAGTGAACCAAGCGTTTCACGATGCAGCAGTGGCGATACTGGCAGTAGGCCATCATCACCATCATTTATTCAACCCTTAACGATATTTTACAGGGTATCACATGGGGGGGGGGGGGGGGGGGCGTCTTCGTTTAAATAGTAGATTGAACTGCTGTTCAATGGAGTATATTTGCAGCATCACACAAATACTATCACAACAGTTTCAAAAATTAGAACACACGGCATAAAAACACAAATGGTTTTCTCAACTTTTTCAACACTTGGAATATGAAGGCATATTAACATAGTTCCAAAGTGAAAGGTAACCGCTCTGAATTTGACAAGATCAACTTCAATGGCAAATGAATCCGCTAGTTTCCCGAATGATGTAATTCGCCTTTATTCCACAAATCAAATCTCGCTCGCCGAAATACTCGCTGCACACACAAGAATCTGAACACTCGCTTTTGTGCCAGTACTCGGCGTAAATAACCCACAGCTTGCCATCTTCTGTATCGAAGCCGAAGCTTGCACCGAGCTCCACTGCGTATACGGGAGGCACTAACAACCCACCATTGCAGAAGCGTAAACAATATGCCGCGCCGTTGCCGCAACGTAACGCATCAACTAGCTATCAGGGAAAAATAAAAACTTGCGCCTTCTTTTTAAAACGTCGAAATTATTTCGAGCATCCCCTAGTCCCGAAGTAAGAGGAGTCACGTGACCTCACCTGCGGCGGCAATATCGACGTTCACTGCTGTGGTGGAGCTTTTGCCCAATAGCATACATAAGCGCGGTATAAGGGGCTGTGAAAGGGGCTCTAATAAAGTTGTGGCATGCCTGGGATGTTAAAGCACGCCGCTTCAGGAATAGTGTCCAACAAGGACCTTTTTTTTAATGCGCTTTGTAGAAGCTGAGTTATCTGTAGCCAAAATTTGAATTTCAGCGTCTTCGCGCCTTTCCCTCTCCTCTCGTCACTTTTTGCACGCTGGAAGTCAGGCGCTCCTTCGCCGACCCTCCCTCTGGGAGCGGAGCTTCCCGACCCGCCGGAGCTAAGCGGCTTATTTGCCGCGGGCACAGTAGCTGCCTGACGTCTGCAAGAATCTAACCAATGGCCACCTCTCACCTTGTCTACGTAGATGCGAGCGACGGAGGAGGGCGCGAGCATGAAAAAGTCGTCGGAAAGGGTTCGCCAACTTTGACGCGTGATTATGGGTCGTCTGCTGCGTGTAGAAGAGCATTATTTGGCTCTAATTATCATGGCAGCACAGTGCAGTGATTAAGTGGGTTAATGTGCTCTCCTCGGAAGGCGTTCCAGAGCCCCTTTAATTAAAGAAGGCGCTATCCCAGCTCCCGTCTTTCACAACCGCATAAAACTCCACGCGGCGTTCACGTGGTTCAGAAAGCGAGCCAAGAAACGAAAAAAAAACGCATATATTCTCGAAACTGGAAAAAACAAGACCACTGGCTCCAAACGTGCCCACCTCTTGCCCCCGGCTGCGAGCCTC
This sequence comes from Amblyomma americanum, assembly GCF_052857255.1. Classification (NCBI taxonomy): domain Eukaryota; kingdom Metazoa; phylum Arthropoda; class Arachnida; order Ixodida; family Ixodidae; genus Amblyomma; species Amblyomma americanum. The sequence continues at coordinate 54,449,669 of NC_135504.1, forward strand.
CCTAGGTCTGGTAAACAATGGCACGGCGCCAAGCCTCAGGCGCGCACAGACGCGCGCCGATAAGTGAATAACGTTCTTTACTTGGAAGCCCTGAAATCTCCCTCTGCTCGTGGCATCAGCGGAGTGAAGGAGACCACAACGATCGCCGTTGTGCGGCCCCTTCTCAGCAGGCTCATCATCTCAGTGCTAAACACATACGGCCCCCCGTCAAAGGACTCACTTCAAGCCAATGGCGTCGGCACACTCTCCTGGCCCCGCTAGTGCGACAATGCAGGGGGTGGCAGATAGTCCTCTCCTGCATTCTCCATTACAGTCGCCTCCCTGCTTTGTCACGCACGGGTTCGTAAGAACCGGCCGGACGCCATTGGCTGGAAGGGAGTCCTTCGACGGGAAAAAGCCGCTATTTTTTTTACTTGTGTCCGACCACAGCTACCCTCATCCGGACTGAACGCGTAAGACAGTGGTCTAAACCCATAAGGCAGGCCGAATCTAGTGTCCTGGAGCAGTCTGAGCTTAGAAGCAGTCCCAAGGCCAGTACAGAAGTCTTCGTGCAGCATCTCACAGAACCACTAATAAAAAAGTGACACTCACTGCGAGCGCTTCGCGGCCCCCAACATACACAAAAACCGTTCGACCGCCATTCCCATTCAAGTTCGTTCCCATGCATACTGCAGGGCAACTGGGAAGCGTGGCTTCGGATCAGTGTGCTTTGGGTGCGCATAGCGCAAGAAAGAGCTACCTAGAGAGAAAGTATATACGGCAGGTGGAAAGCGCAGTTCGACCGCCCAACCGGTACACGCGCAGTAGTAAGGAAGGGAAGGAAGCTGGCGCGTTGGCCGATTCAGAAAAGCGGGCCATGATTGATGGAACCGACGCCAATTCTTTCCTCCTTTTTCCGCCTGTGGCTTCAGAAAGCGAAAGCCTACAGCTTTAGGAAAGGAACCGTTTTGCCGCGCGCACCTCAAAGGTGCATATAACGGCAGAGGCGCCTCGCGGGATAAGATGGAGCGGAGAAAATAAAATAAAAACGCCCAGCTATATATTATAGACCCGGACACGCGCGCATCCCTCTCTCTGTCTGACCCACACACCGCTTTGCTTGCATTGTTAACCCTGTTCCCTCCTCCGCTATAAAGACTGGAATCCTTTATCGGCCGATTACTCAAAATTCCGCAAACGTCCGTCTTCCCGGGGTTATTCTTAGCCTCGTCGGAGGCTGGGGGAAAGAGCGCTTGGAAATGCTTCCTACACTATATACTCGGATCGGCGGCTCTATTTCGCTGAATTCATACGCCGCTGATGCCGGCAGTGCGTCTTCGTGAGTGCAATGGCTAAGTTCCCACGGTCGCGTCTGGCCCCGGCTGGCACATGTACGGATGGCGAGCGGCAATAAACGATTGAGAGCGCGTAGAAGAAAAATGGCGCTAGAGCTCTTCAAAGATGGTGTCCCCCACACAAGAAGCCCTAAAGCGAGCGCAGTGTACAAAGAGAAATACGAGGTCGATCGCTGTATCCGTGTGTCCTTTTTGTTTGTTCGTGTTGTTCCTACCTAGGAGGCGACCTTTAGCGATATATAACCAATCCAGGAAACATTTTTTTTTTATATAGCCGAACCGAGTACTTCCCTCTCAATAACACAACCGACTACAAAAGAGGCGGGGAAAGAAACATCGGGGAAACAAACAGCCTGGGAACAAAAGGGGGACCGGGGGGGGGGGGGGGGGGAGAACACCAAGGAAAGCGGCGACTTTCATCAACTCATCGTCCTCGCCGCATAGAAGTGCGAAATGCACATGCACGCCCTATTGAAAAATGTGTACAAGTTTGAACAGGTCGACAAATACGATTATGGCACATTTCGTTTAACATTATAGGAGGAAGCTTCCAAAGCTACTCTGCCTTTGAGTGACTCCTTAGTGGAAAGCTCCGTATAACTTCGATTACCCGTTGTTAAATACCGTGCACTTACATCACACAGTGCATGCAAGTCGTGGGTTTGAACCCACCCGCTACGGTAGCACTTCTTCGATAGAGGAAAAGATGTGAAAGGTCCGTGTACTGTGCGTTTTTAGTGCTCGTTAAGAACCCCAGGTGGTCGAAATTATCCGGAGCCCTCCACTACGGCGTCCCTCATAGACTGAGCCGCATTGGGACGCCCATCCTATAAAGCCAAACCAAACGTGTCATAATCCTATTTGCTGACCCATTCAAACCTATATACATTTTTCAGTACGAATACGCACGCTCAAGAGAGAGACGCATTAGCTTGGACCGGAGACTGCGGATGCGAACACGCTGTGGCCCCACCTTGCTCCGCACCTACAGGCTAATACGTCGAAGCAATGCGTATGCGCTATGTTAAATGTCTCTACTAGACACCTTTAGCATACCGTGTGCCGCGCTCCTGTTACAGGAGTACCGGGAGCCCGCCCACCGCCAGTGCGCACGCGCTGATTGGTTCCTGGTGCCATCTGGCGGCCTCAAGGCGATCTGCGCATGCGCACTGACGGCGCGCGGGCTGCAGGTAGTCCGGTAACACGGTATGCTAAAAGTGTCTAATAACATTACAAGCGCGTGTGCGCCGCTGTACCGACAGCTGCACCGCAAGCCCCTCCCCACATTTGCAGCGGCCACCCCGAGATTTAAAAGCACCACAAGACAACAGGCGGCACACCCTCGGTAGCAGCTGCTCCCCGGCGACCAACAACCTCCCTCGTAGCTCAGGATCGCTTGGGCAACGTCCTCTATGGTCAGCACACGTGAAGGTGAATTTTCGGTTATCACTAGGGTGATCGATTAGAGCGCAGCGCTGGCCACACCCACCACATACTATACGACGCCCTCTATCACGGGGGTTAACGTGCCCAATAGGGGCGACGCAGGGCCTGGTTCAATTGGCAAATAATAATAATAATTGGTTTTGGGGGGAAAGGAAATGGCGCAGTATCTGTCTCATATATCGTTGGACACCTGAACCACGCCGTAAGGGAAGGGATAAGAGAGGGAGTGAAAGAAGAAAGGAAGAGAGAGGTGCCGTAGTGGAGGGCTCCGGAATAATTTCGACCACCTGGGGATCTTTTACGTGCACTGACATCGCACAGCACACGGGCGCCTTAGCGTTTTGCCTCCATAAAAACGCAGCCGCCGCGGTTGGCAAAACCGAAGAGGGCAATCACCCCTCCTCTTTGCTGCATCCGCGCAAGTCGGCGCCCGAGGCCCCGCGAACCTCTGCACCGCGGAAGAATTAAGGCATGCGGCACGACCCGCCGTCAGATGCATACCGTATATTTTACAGGCAGCACAATTCCAGCCGCGCAATGCGCATGGGCTTAGCCACGCATGCATTGGCACGGGTGGCGCAGAAAGCGAAGCCGGGCGTGCTTTCACTGCATGCACGAGTGCAGTGCCCGTTGCCAACACTACTGGAGGGAGAGGGGTTAAGTGGGCTGCCCCAGCGCGCATACCGCAGCGTCCACAATTCCACGCTCCACTGTTGGCTGCTTTCTCTGTGCTAATACGCGCGCACACACGCGAGCAAAGCACGGCGAGCGGCGCTTGCACGCATACCGGCGATGCTGCATGCGCGACGGGGTGCAACCGCACGGAGCGTGCAGCTGCAGCGCGCGCGGTCACGCCACAATTGACAACGGGAGCGGCTCCGGGACCACCAACTGTCCACCCCCACCATTTTGGCTCACAACGAAGCGCTGCTCTTAATAACTGCCTGCACGCGCCACCGGCCACGCAGAATTTCTCTTCTGCGCGGTGCTATATTCGCGGCGATTGTTCTCTGTGCATTGGAATCGACAAAGGTAACGAACAAGAACGCAGGGCCCTCTTCCGGAAGAGCTTGCTGCAAGCTGCTGATCTGTGTCGCTGAAAAGATCGGTCGCGAATGATCGGCCAGCTTGTATGCATTCGTTACGAAGTCTTCACCAGCGCAGGAGATACCGATTATGAGTTCGGTGACCACGAATACGCAATTCATAACCAATACTTTGAACACGGCAAAAATATATACACTCCAAACAGAAAGTAGTAGTAAAAAGCGAGTATAATAAGCTGTGTTCTAGAACACTGGCTTTTACAAAAGTGAATGCACTAGAGGGCAGATTATTCTTTTAGTGCACGTTAAAGGACCCCAGGTGGTCGAAATTTCCGGAGCCCTCCACTACGGCGTCCCTCATAGCCTGAGTTGCTTTGGGACGTAAAAACCCCATAAACCAAACTCCAACGTGGGCGTATTCGTGTTTATAGTGTAGCTCCCTTGACCGCGTACTGCTACTGCATTCCGGCAACGTAGACTGCTAAACGATGTTGAGTTAATCCAAACATCGTATACACCTGGTGTGGAACTGTCCGCGCAGTGCACAAGGTCAAACACCGACCACATTTAAGCCACCACAGGTTCGATCTTGTGATGGGCGGGTGCTCTCGTTAATCAGCCTCTGGCTCTTCGCCTTCCAGAGCCTGGCTGCCCTAATTAAATAATATCAGAAGTTGACAAGACCCCCCCCCCCCCTCGCCCCAACTCCTCTTTCACAAGACCTAATACGCGTCCCCTCCACACCCAATGGCTTCGCTTTCTGAATTCATTCATTCATAGTACAATAAAATGTCATCTTTTCTCTCACCTCGGACCACATCAAAGTATTAGTAGTAAAGAACTTTATTAAGCATCAAATAATGAGCACATTTGCGCATCAGTGCGAAATTAGTGTCTTCCTCCCCTACGAGGATTGCAGCTGCTCAAGAGTTCAACTGTCACCTAATAAGCAGGAGGCAAGGAAACTGCGTCCCGTGTGCACAGAGGAAGTTCGCCTCCCAAAGCTGCCTTCCCCAAGGGCGTTTCTCGCGGACATTGAAATTGTTGCGTTCAGCTTTTCCGTGCTCCACAAACCCTCCGCCCCCCAGCGCGCCCTATACTCGTTGTGCGCGTGGCCCGGTAGTTCGCGTTGAGTTCCTTTCAATGGAACTCCTTTATGAACGCACCTCCTTTATGAGCTCGCCTGGCAAAAAGAGTTCCGCCTGAACCGCGCAGGAGCCTTCAATGGAGCATTCACACATCAGACGCCCTCACCGGTTATGCGTCTCGATCACGTGCACCCGGCGGCGGCGGCGGCCAAGACGTCGTCTGGGCGCCCGGATTTACGACTTCGGAGCGAGCGGCGTCTTGCGCAGGAAAAGCAGGGCGCGTTCTTCGGAAGCGTAAATCAAGCACGCTTCTCAGGACGGGTTCTCGCTCGGCTCGGTGCCACATCACGCATGGAATAGGCCGTTCTCCGCGCGTGCTTTATGTATGTGCCGGCTGTGCGGGTTCTAGGCGAACAGCAGGGACGCTGCTATATAGGCACGTCTGTCGTCGTGGAAGCTTTCTTTGGCGCTACGTCCTTTCAGAAATGGTCTATACGCAGTCTATAGACTCCTTATAGACTCTATTGCCTTCCTATAGATATTTATTTTTGTCTATTCATAGTCTATAAACTGTCTACGGACAAAAGTCTACTAAATGTGTATGGCCATAAATCTATAAATTGTCTATCACTGTCTATAGGATTTGTATTGCCTACAGACTGTTTTCTAGTATTTTGTCTATATAGAGTCTATAGAATTTATAGACAGAAGTCTATGGACAGTCTATAGACTGACTAAAGAAATATAAGGGGGCACGCCGTTCCACAGAACAATGATGACTGGTGACTGTACGTGACGCAAAACAAGCAGCCCGGTGAAAAAAAAAAAAACTTCCTACCTGCATGCAAAATATGTGTGCGCCTGTGTGTGTGCACATTCCTCGATCGCAAGTAGTAACAAGAAAATTCATCGAGTAAGCGAAAAATCAGGACAGCTATCTAATACGAGCACAGAACGATAAAGGGTCTAACTGATCACCCAGATATGCTAGCAAAATGCGCCGACTATGTCTAAAGAAATAAAATTGTTTTCCCAGTCAGCGCTCATCCCGTCTTCTGCTTCCATGCCCGTATTCGATTGCAGCGTGCAATCTGAACACGTTAGTGCATTTATTTCCTCGCCCAAAACGACACCCACACGTTGTGACATCGGGATGATTTTCTATTCTCAAATAAAGTAACTTCCGGTTTAGATTTCCGCTTCACCGGAAGTTTTCGCACGCCCAAGAGATGGCGCAGCCGTCTGCATGCGCGGAGAGAGTCTGCCCCGAGTTATAGACGCCAAAAGACGAGAGTTTGTTGACCATTTGCGGCCGAGAGCGCTATCGAAGCCGGCCAGCACGGCAGAAGAATCAATGACAATGAAAAAGCGGCAGCACCTTATCACCTGCAGGATCGCAGACGGTGCGCAGATAGTAGCGCATACAGGCCCGATCGAACTCGTGCATGTACAGCACCGCCCACCTGCCAGTGATATGGGACCACGGCCGTCACTGTTTCAACGCCCTCCGAAACACTGCAGACTTGTTCCGCGGTCAGCGTTGATGCAGAAGGCCAAGGACTTGAGCGGCGTTTAATTTCATGCCAAATTAAGTGATGCTCTCGAATGAAAGAATCACCCACTGATCATCTCTCTAGATGGAAGAGTAAACGCGCGTCCAAGCAGATCTGCAACCAAGCCGCTTCCTATACAAGTCCAAGAACGTAATTAAGGGAGTAATTGCTCATTAGCATCCACTCAAGCACAGCCCGAAGGCTACAAAGAGTGGGTATTGGTTTATGGGGGTTTAACGTCCCAAAGCGACGCAGGCTATGAGGGACGCCGTAGTGGAGGGCTCCGGAATAATTTCGACCATCTGGGGTTCTTTAACGTGCACTGACACCGCACAGCACACGGGCATCTAGAATTTCGCCTCCATCGAAATTCGACCGCCGCGGCCGGGATCGAATCCGCGTCTTTCGGGGTCAGCAGCCGAGCGCCATAACCCCAGCGGCGGTATGCCACAAAGAAAGCTATGCAGCTTGCCTGGTTCGAGGTTCGAACCCGGAACCACGGCCTCACCGGGGCAGTCGCTCTACGAACTGAGCTAATTAACCGGGAGGGATGGCAGGGCGAGAGCGAATTGATCAACTCGAAGTGGGAAAGGTGTTGACCCAGTGTTTGAAGGGACGAAGACCAATAATTCAGCGACCCTGAGACGTTCAAAGCGCTTCCTTTGTGCGAAGCCACGTTAAAGTCCAGACAAAAGCGGATCCCCTTCCTTCATTCGCAGAACTTTCACCACTTGTTCATGGGCAGCAGAAGGAGGAATTAGATGCGGTATCACTTCGTTTTTCACTTCGGTTCCGGTGTTCAGGTCCAGTGTTCACGGATGGTAGTTGTTCCGATAGCGCTAATGGGTCAATTGCCCACATATGCGGAATTGTTCATTCCGTGACTTTATATTCATAGACCGCTGGGAGTCCTCACACCACTCCTTGCGCAGCGGTGCGGCAGTGAAGCAGTGCCAGGTGATGACAGGTGCTGCCATCGGTGGTACTTGAGTTGTGCTGAGACACAGGTGTAGGTCTTCCCGAGCAACCTCTCGCAATTAGTTGAACTGCCACCTGACACGGTGGACAGGTTGCCCCCCCCCGCCCACACATACCAGGACAGGTTGCCCACCACCCGGTGCAGGTGAGCACCTGCCATGAAGCAGGCTTTAGGTAGACGGAGACAGACAGATACAGACAGAGAGACAAAGAAAGAGACACACAACGGCCAAGTGCGAGAATGGCCACAATAAGTGCTATCGCACTGAGAAGCATGAAAGCGAAGCTCAGCGCCCTTAAGTGCAGCGATAAGACGGCGCTGGCTGAAGATGAAAAAACAATAACACCTCTCGAGTGGGAACCGTGAAAATAGCATTCCACGGAGCCTGCATTTCCCGAAGGTATACAGAAAACTCGAATCTCACCTCTATCTATAGGCTGAGAGTGGGGTCGCTCGGCTGCCTACCTGCCTGCTCCCACGTGATTAGTTTAGTTTTGTTCGTACTTTTTTTCCCTGCTGTCTGGGGCCAACCGTGGGTAGTGAAGAAAGCAGATATGGCGCCGCACTTTTCCGCGATCCAGCGTCGCGCGTAGTCAAATGCGCCCGCGACACGCGACCCCATTCCGCCTCCGGCGGTGGCCTCTGCTCGCTAGTCAAGGCTTAAATTAGCGCACATTATTAGCGACGCGGTAACTACGGCACCCCTCAGTTTTATCCCACGAGCGAGGCGCGCGCCGCCACTCCTGCTGCAAACATTCAGCTGGCAGGCAGCGGAGAAGAGCGCCTAAACATTAAAACAGCCCGGAGGGCGTATGCACGCGGGGCGAATAGGAGACAATGAAGAGAGACGACCGTCTCCCACACACAAACGCTGGCCAGGTATGCGTACAACGGTGCTCGTCGGAAAAGAAAGAAAAGAAGAAGAAAAGAAACCCAACAAGGTGAGCAAGGCGGGAGCGCGAGCAGGGACTCGCGTAAAGACGAAGAAAAGAAAAAAGAAAGCCAGGGGACAGTCCGGAAAAGGAAAAACAGAAGAGACGCGAAGAGAAAGAACCGCCCGCGACAAGAAAATAATGACCCTCCGCTATAACCTCGGCACGAAAGGATGCAGCGAATGGCGGAGAAAGAGAAAGAAAGAATTTAGAGGAACGGCAAGAGCCCGTTACAGGCGACAGCATGAGCTGCAGGGTGCCCACAAAGGCCTGCAACGCAGAGACAATGCCGTCGCGCGCGGCACACACTATAATGCGAGAAGGGGGGGGGGGGGGGGGGGTGGGGGTCGAACCTGCGCATACGCGACGACGACGACAGGCAGAGGAACAAGAAAAAAGAACAAGGGGCTAGGGGGCTGGGGGGGGGGGGGGGGGGGGGGGGACGGAGAGATGTGCCCTAATCAGGTGCGCAATCAGCGGGCACCCATTGTTAGCGCGGTTATGCGGAGGAGCAGAGAGGCAACGGCCGAGACAGCGATCGCCTCTGCGCACTCACCACACGCGGCACGCCACACAACAGCACACACACACACTGTACGTGCTCTCGAAAACGCTTTGGCAGAGCGGACAAGAAGGCGGTCAAGAGCGAAGGAAAAAAAAACACTAACGGCGAGGAAGATGACAACTGCGTCGTCTTTCTTTGTGCGAGCGCGCTGAGGGATGGGTGCCCAGAGGACAGACGCAATGAGACGCGGATGGAGAGGAGGGAGGGGGGGGGGGGGCGACAAATGACCCAGATTGCCCGGGGATGCCGTAAACGGGAAACAACAAGGCGACGCGGCGAGCCGTCGAGCAGGGCTCTCTCACAATGGGTCTCTGTGGCGCCCCTGGGAAACGCGTGGAATGGCCGACAGGGTGCGTTGCCTTCTTGCTATACGTTCCGCGTTGGGTGTATACACACACAGAGGTGGTCGTAGAGACAACCACCTCTATTTATTCTATTTATTTGTGCACTTCCAGCAATATACCCGAACGCTAGGGCGGGACAACAACTCGGAACACAAGCGCACGGAACGAAAGTGGCAAAACACAGTCCCCACGTATACATGCCGCCCAAGAAACAGGGCCGCTTGCCTTTTAGTAACCCCGCGAGAGAGCACCGCTGGGAGAGAACAATGTTCGCCCTTTGGACTCGCTGTCCACGCGTACTAGCGGTGCTCGCAGAGATAATACTATATATACTGACTGGCCAAGGAAGGAGGCCCGGTGGTGAGTGGACACAAGTGGACACGAGGAAACATATATTACTCTCTGCGTGCGGCCTTCTCAAGCGTGAAGCACGTTCGCTCGTAAAAAAGCGCCGACGGTGTAACTTTAGTTTTCGGGGCGAGTGGAAACGTGGGAATGAATGCGAGGATGAAGTGACCTTTTTTAGCTCTCTGTCACCTTGCAGAGAGAGCCGTGACCTCTTGCGACCCCCTGTTTTTTATGGCCACCATCATGGCCAGAGCAGGGCGGACAAGGAAGTCGCCTCTCTCATACACGAATACGTCTGTGCGGGTGTAAGAATGGAGTAAGCTCTCCTGGTGGTTCCGATGGGTCTGTTTGTTTTGCAAGCATGAGTTGTTTTTAAAATGTCCAAAACGTACTGATCTGTTAACGTAACTACTTCTCACGACAGGAATATGTCAAAGGAAATATAACTGAGCCGGAGTAGTCCTATTTAGTCACGATGAGCATATGTGAGGGCCCCAAAGTATTTGCAACCCTTACAATAATGGTATGTAGAAAGTCTATAGACTTCTTAGACTCTATTGCCTTCCTTTCGATATTTATTTTTGTCTATTTATAGTCTATATACTGTCTATAGACAAAAGTCTACCAAAAGTGTATGGGCATAACTCTATAGATTGTCTATAGACCGTCCCTAGAATTTATATTGCCTATAGACTGTTCTCTAGGCAGTCTAAAGACTTTATAGACAGAAGCCAATGGACAGTCTATAGACTGTCTAAAAAATTTTTGTAAGTGATAGTTAATCATCTAGAAGGATGGACATTTTTTTCTCGCGCAATCTCAGCATGCTCCTCATAGAACTCAACTCAACTTTTGAACATTTTCACCCTCAGTTTACAACAATCATAGCCAGAAGGGGCTAGGCTACCTGTGATGCGACATTCATAGACACCTGCTTGCGGTGGTGGATACAATATCGCTTATTCATTATCATTTCTTTACTTCTCTCGTACAGAACATTTTACATCAGTATGCGTCGCCCGTGACGTCACAGTGTTCAGACCACTCATCCTGGCGCGTCGCCAGACCAGCTCTCTTTTCAGTCTAGCCACGGGGGGATTAAATGACCTCACTCAGTGGCACTGCTAAGTCTTCAGTACTCAGCAAAGTGCACAGCAAAATCCTGACTGTTCGAGAGAAGCATACATAATAAGCCTAATGTCTACGGGCAGAGTGGATTTAGGGTGCGTGCGCACGTAGAGGCGCTGTTTAGCACCGGTTATACGCCGTCTGTCCCCGTCGGTCTGCACCCGCTAGACATCTTTTTATATCGCACTGACGTCATACCCCGACCGACCGCTCTTCGGGTCCGCGACTGACGCTACGTGCCCTGCCTGCATAAGCGTCGCACAACTACACTACTGGGCAGGGAGCATCCAAGGGCCTGACCCGCCCGACCTAAATTCCCGGGCCGCGACTGACATAACGGCACACCTTGCGTCACGTCGGGGGTCAGACAGCTGTAAAAAAGAAAACGGCCACAAACTGCGCCCCTACAATGCGGCCACGGGTTTCTGACAGTGCAGGCACACACAGAGCGAAACCATAAGACGAAAAGTGGAAGTGTGGGGTTAGAGTCGGATACAACTCAAGAAGGGCAGCGGCTTTTCCCGTCAAAGGACCCCCTTCCAGCCAATGGCGTCGGCCGGTTCTCATCACCCTGCTAGCGTGACAATGCAAGGAGCGGTGCCTCGAGCGGAGAGGGGGGTCTAACCCCGACCATACAGGAAAAAGATTATCCCGTTTCATCTACCACTGCCTGCTTTTTCACACTAGCAGGGTCACGAGAATCGGCCCGACGCCATTGGCTGGAAGGGGGTCCTTTGACGGGGAAAAGCCGCTGCCTTCTTGAGTTGTATCTGGCTATGGTTGTTTTAGGGGGGTCTTAGCACGATAGAAACAAGGACACGAGAGGGGCACAGGACGAGCGCTAACTTGCATTTCGCTTCATTCTTTCAGTTGCAAGTTAGTCGGGTCGTCCTGCGTCCCTCTCATGGACAGTCTTTGTCAAAAGTACACAGCCCAAGGTGTCTCCTTATGAGCCCTGCATTCAGCGCGGCTCCTCTGTCACACTAAGGGACCCCGACCTCACGAGCACGGAGGAACTTGACTCCTCAAGCCTCCTAAGCTGAGGACTGTCAAATGTGCTAAACAGCCCCGACACACGGCTTCCAAGCAGCAAATTAACCCCTTGGGCCGTATATTTTTGACAAAGACTGTACTTGTTTCTCTCGGGCTAAGCCCCCCTCCAGATCAACACCAGAAGAGGCGTTCGTGGCGACTTCCAATCCGTGCATGCGGTCTCCGTCTGGCTGACGCCGACGACACCTGCCGATAACGGATGGTCGGCTATGGGGTAGCACTGAGAGCCAAGGGCAGAGGGGAGATGGAATCAGGCGGGGAAGTGAGATTAGGAACCTGCCTCAGCCTATTTTTTTTTTGTGGCCTCCTATGCTGACGACAAATCCATTAATTTTTTTTTTCTTGGTAAAAGAAGATCGTTTGGTTTCGTGTGACTAAGTTGACGTTTGTTCAAAAGCAGAAAAATAAATTCGAGTTGAAAAACGTTTTTTTTTTTTGTTCTTTTCCCGCCAGTGGATTAAAACACTTCTCGGATCAGAGACTAGAAGTGGACGACGATGTGGTCTGCCATCAGATGTTCGCAAAAATAAAAAATAATAAAGCAGTGATGTCAGCTAGGGCATGTTAGATGGCCTAAAACCAGTGTGGTGAGATAAATTAATTTCATTCTTTGGTGTTTTCTAGCTCGTAAAAGCTCCGTTATCAGTACAGGAAGCCTCTTTGCCGTTGGAACAACGGTAATCGATCGATAACACGCCAACCTGAAATCGTCCTCATTGCCGTGAGTGGGGACAGGGTTAATTTGAGGGATATGGGAGAGGCCTATGTCCTACAGTGAATGTACAGTTAAACTGATGACGATTTCCATTTAATAGTATTAAGATATTAGGAAATTCGCCGGGATATGGCGTCCTCAACACGACGTTGGTTAGTGGAGGCCATGGTGGCAGGAGTATTGAACAGAGGTGGATATAGCCTGAGTGATCATGATGACGCTGACCCCTGCTTCTTTGTGCTTGAACACCCACGAATCTGGCCTGGTTCCAGTCACCACAGATGTGACACTAGGACGCCAATATTGCAACCGGCTACATCTGCACCAAGCGCACAAAGCTATCGAGCAGCCTCGTCGCCGCTGAGCTGGGAAAGTGATGGGGAAAGCGGAGAAAGTGATGGATAGCCCCCCCCCCCCCCCCCCCCATTACGTCAACCTCCTTACCAGCCTCGCGCCTCGTCCGGATCCTGATCTATGAAGTTGCTCAGACAGACGGACACAAGCCTCGCCTTGGTTGCGGGTAACTCGAGAAGGGAAGCTTGGAGGGGGATCTCTCCACTCAAGCGGTCATCGCGTGCGAAGATTAAAAAAAGAAACAGGCATATTCAGCTGCCGCGCCATCCAGGCATGACTAGTTGCGACTCACCACAACGAAGCCTACCTGCATGGCACGTATGATCTTCGTTTTTAAATTTGCATCTATTTACTGGTTTATTTAATCACTATGCCAAGTATAATTCAGAAGCATTGGTAAGGCAGACAAAAGTAACACTATTACAAAATAAATAAATACAAAATCAGCGAAAAGTAGGCCACTGAAGCTCCGCCTATCGCGCGATGGCTTAAATCCCATACATGCAGAATTAGTCATTCCCTACTTTACACTCGTGGATCCCTGGGATTCCTGACACCCCTCCTGGCGCAGTGGTGCAGCGGTTAAGCAATAAGCCACTGTCCTGCGATGGCAGGTGCTCCCAGCGGTGGGCCCTCTGTAGCCCAGGTTGCTTCCCGAGCGACCAATAATTGACCTGTCACCGTGGCCAGATTGCGACGACGCCGCAAGGTCACGTAACCTATTCCACTCGCTCGTAAACTGTTCTCTGGGCACCACCTGCCAGAGACATGCTCATGGTTGTTCGCTCACAACGCCGACGCCGGATTTTCTTTGTAGCCGGGTCTTTAAAGCCACCGCGTTAAAAATGCAAGGAAAGCGCCGGGCCAGACAATATCGACGGAAGGCATACAACGACCGCCGCAGGAGGTTCCGCGCAGTGTGACAAAAAACGCCATGTCGGCCCAGCCACGCTACCACGCAGCCTTGGTGCCCGAGCGTCTCGCGAACAACTCCAAAAACACGTTTCTTTCCTTCTATTTTTTGTTCTTTCTTTCCAGCCCTTTCGAATGCTCCACCGAGCACGGCGGGGGTCTCCACAGAGAGACCGCGATGAGCCCGGGCAGGCGGACGGACAGACGGGGGAAGGAAGCGCGCCCTGCCGGCTCCTGCCCGCCCAACGGAATCGGTGCCACCGCAGCCACGACGCCAGCACAGCAGCGAAAGGATGTATGGCCCCCACCGTCCCCCCCCCCCCCCCCCCGCGTTTCGGCGGTAGGCTAGTAGGGGTTTCCCTGGCTGAGCTACTCCCCCGTCAGCTGCTGGTGGGCCCACTTTTCTCGAACACGCTTCGGCCCCGTGGAATGCACTAAACACAATTGGCGTGCACCAAACAAGCCGCGTTGCCGCATATGTTGCCCTTTCCTCCTTCACCTCCTTCCTTCTCTCTCGTCGCAGTCTACCGCAACATTCCCCGCAGGGAAATAGGGAGGTGTGGGGGGGAGCAGGTTGTGAGTCGCAGAGGCGCGAGGCAAACATGTCTTTGTTTTTTTTATTATTTTCTAACGTTTTGCCAACTTAGGCACCGGTCTTCTCAGGCATGCCGCCGCCCAGCCGCTGCACTGCGGTGGTGCAGCATCTCCACCGGCGTACATGCGGGAGTGGTGGCATGTCTGGGCGCAGTTCACGTCGGACAACCGCACTCGACACTGCACGCCTCCCAGTTGCCGTTTCTTGGGAAGAACTCCGCGCAGGTCGTGCGCCGAAGATATTCCGGCAGCAGGGGAAGGTGCGACGCGAGTGTGCTCTAATAAGCAATAAGCCCGACTCAACGCATCGGCAACGTTTCTCTGGCACCTTTATTTTTTTGCGATACGTACGGGCTCTTTTTAAAGTTATGGTGTTCTCGTGCAGGTCACAGAGACACCAGACAGTCGGCACGCCTCGAATGGGTCCAACCAAGGAGCCGACCGTGAATTTCAGGCTTCAACTATGTGTAACACACATCGCCCTTACAAAAATTTCTGTAGACAGTTTATAGACTGTCCATAGACTTATGTCTACAAAGTCTATAGACAAACCCTAGAGAACAGTCAATAGGCAATACAAATCCTATAGACAGTTTATAAACAGTCTATAGATTTATGGCCATACACTTTTAGTAGACTTTTGTCTATATACAGTCTATATACTATGAATAGATGTAAAGCAATACCCATAAGAAGGCAATAGAGTCTATAAGGAGTCTATGGACTGTCTATAGACCATTTTTATAAGGGCGGCGGGCTCATGCTTTCCCTGCTGACTTAATTTCCTTCGGTCCACCGTTTTCCCGTCCATCGCCATCCAGGAGTAGGCCATGGACACCAATACGCGGAGCTCTCATGGACATACAGACGTTCAGGACAGACCCACGTAGCTCTTGCTTCATCAAGACATGATTCAAGGCTAAACTTCGGACCTTGCAGCAGCACATCCTCAACTTGTAAGGGACAGGAGGGCTCCGCCAAGGTAGAAGACAGGCGCATTTCTTGCATTCGAACCCGCGGCGGCAAGAACAGATCAGTTTCAAAGGTCGCTGCCCGAAACCACTAAGCTATCGTCGCAGTTTCTTTTTCTTTTCTTTTTTTTTTGTAGCGAGAGCTACACTGTCAAGCATTTCGCGTTGGCCGGGAGAGACCAGTTGTGCGCATGCGCCGATACTATACACCCCACAGGTCGCCGCGCCCTTCGTCGCTGCCTCACCATATGCCGCTCTATCACCCGAATCGCGCGTCGCATGCGCAGAATTGCGTATAAAAGGCGAAGATGTAATGGGTGTCCGTGTCACAACGCTTGGCATGCATGCACAGAAGGAGAGTCCAGCCGCTGCTAGACGGCAGTATAGACAAGAGAAGATTAACTCTTCCGATCCTGAGGTTGCCGCCTGGCACTTGGCTACTCTACAAACAGAGAATGAGCGTAAGAAGGCGAAGAGAGCAGCGGAGACGCCCGAACAGAGAGAGGAACGGCTTGCCAAACGGAGATGCCAGGCTGCCGAGCGTAATAAACGGCGCATAGCCGCCCAGATGGATCCCAATGTCTCTAACTGCTAAACGTATATAGTGACCACAACAAGCTCAGCCAGGGAAACGTACCTCTCGCTACGTATATCCTGGCATAGCCGAGCTAAGCCACTGCCATTTTTTTTTCTTTACTGCTTGGAAGTACACCCACGCTTACAGGCTTCAATCCCGACTTAACCGGTCGAACACGCCTCGCGTTATTGTTGCTATTGGCCTCATACAAATGGCGCAATCCCACAAAGGGGATTGGCCATGACCAGGCGCTGACTACCAGTTTTGGTCATTGAATGCGGCAGAAATGAGATCATATCCAAAATTTGAGCAACTCAGTTACCGTGACACTGCGGCACAGTCTCGCGGTGTGCATTGCAGAGCGTCGTCTTCTACGTGGCACAAATACGTGCTCCCGCACTCATTCCGATGTAGTATATACATTCCCCGTGGGTGTTCTGCTCCTTTGGGGATTCCGTCGTGCAAGTCGATGCTGACTGCGACTGCGAAAATTTGTGTTCTGTTGGGTTTAATGGAGCATAGCCATCTAAGGCTATGCGCCAAGCGCCAAGCTCAAATGACTGCGAAAATTGTCACAGCAGTGTTCTCGTTGGGCTTGCATAAACCGCCCAGCAGCACGCCCACCGGCGCAGAAGAAATTACATCCCACCCCTTCAAAAAATACATTGACTGCAAGCCTTGAGAACCCTCCCACTCGTTGCGATACGCCTGTCAATTCGGACAGCCACGCGTAATTCCGTCTGCTCGCTCGGAACAGACGAACGACAACCAACACACACTGTTGCCAGGCGGTCCTCCAGCACCGCTCGCCTGTGCCAAAGCCGCCGACAAGAGCTCACCGAACGGGTCAAGGACTGCTGCTCGGGCAAATGGGCTCAACAAGACGGCGCTCGGATCCATCCTCTTGTACATATACCCTTCGCGTCCGAGCGAAGTTAATGACACGACGCGCGAGGCAATTTAATTCTCCACGGCATCTCTCGACTTCCGCGGCGCGCGCGCGGGGCATTCTTGAGCCGGTTGCGAGGTCGCCAGTTCGATTGCACCGGCCTCCGCATTCCGACTGCGCTGACGGGTCATGAAATGCCGGCAACCGTGTATGCGGCCAGCACTGTCGGAAGAAACACATGAAAGTCAATTCAACGGCAGAGGGTGACGGGACGCTCATGGTGAAGGATGGGGATGGACTCCTCGCACCGTGCACCGCCGCGATTACACGGCTACGGTCTCTGCTCTCGTGGGAATTCGTAGAGAAGCACGCGTCGGCAGTTGGCTCAGGGGAGAACTTCCGTGTGCTTAGCGAATGTATGCGCAGCAGCCTATATCCATCACACATGAGTGGCACCTTTCTCCGAAAGGGCATACATGAAAGGGGACGTAGGCGGAACTTAAATCTGGCCATAGCCGACAATGTTTGCGTTGTTGTCGCAGGGGCTCACACACGCGGAGCAGGCCCCCAGTCGAGAACGGAAGTGTTTGTGCAGGGTTTAAAGGTCGACTTCCGTAACGCAGATGGCGCGAACTGAGGGCCTCTAAGTTAGGTAAAAAGATAATAGATGGCGCGACAGGAAGAAAAGCGGCAGTGCTATTGTGTGAGCGCACAGCAAATAACGAGTTGATGTCACGGAGATGTATAGGCAAGTCGTAGAAGAGTGGGTGTGGCGCGCAGCCCTCTTCGAAGCAAGGAAGCTACAGTGGGATACAACTCAAGAACGAAGAAGCAGATGGCTTTCAAAAGATGCCCTCCAGCCAATGGCGTCGAACGATTCACATGATGACGTGGATAAGTCCGTTTCGATCTGCTACATCGTAATATCTGAGGGTGCGCCAGATGAACTGCGAGTAACCACGGCTTCACTGGTTTAATCGCGACGTCATGAAAATGGGTCAACGCCAATGGCTGGAGGGCCTCCGCAAAGGGGCGTTTTCCGGTTCGTTCTTGACTTGTGCCCTTTCTCTCTCTCTCTTTGTGGAGAATTTCGTACAGCAAGTCACAGAGCGGCCCCCAAGGCGACTACCGGAGTCAAATCGGGAGAACCCTGGCGGAGATGTCGATGCCCGTGGGTCTTGGAACGGGGTCCCGTGGAACGCTTTGCCGCGACAATAAGCAAAGGTTTCTTCCTCCAACACCATCGAATACACCTACAACTGCTGCGCCTGCGTTTCACAGCGCCCTCTAAAAATGTTCAAAGTACCCTCACTACCACGCCCCTCACAGCTGCTGGAAATTCAGGAAACACAACTGAACCTCGGCGTTACGCTAATGAGTCCCAATTCGCAGGGCCTAACGTAAACAGGCGGACAAAGACGCGTGCCTCAAGGTGAAACCAGTTAATAATAACAAAGGAGCGGGAACCGCGAGAGAAAACATACGCAGATGCAGGAAGGAATACACATAGCGCGTGTCGCGAGCGTCTGCTATGGAAACACACTTCCCTGATGACGTTCGTTGCAGTCACTACAAGCGCCGCTAGACACCTTCTATCAACGCTTGGAACAGAAAGGGAATGTTTGGACGAAGTCCTCGGCCAGGAACGTACACCGCATGCACAAGCAGAGAGGCTGACGAGAGGCAATTAGATTCACACAATCGCACCACGCCTCTAGCCGAAACGTCGTCACGGGCCGCTTGCAACTTCATAGCTAGTAAAAGAAAGAAAAACAGGAAAAGGAAGCCACAAGAGACAATGGTGCACTGGGAAGACCACGTGCAATGAGCTCCAATGCAAACCGCAGCGGGTATTTTCCCCGAGAGCAAAAAAAAAAATGCTATAACCAGTCACGGCCCATAGCGCGATGCATAATGGGAGAAACACGTCTCTCCCCCCGCACGTTGTTCTCATTCAGGCGGTTCATTTGCATTCGCAATGTACTACACAGCCGGTGCTGGTGTGGTGACTGCGGCAGGCGAGATAAGTAGCTAAGAGTCTCCCTCTCCAGGCGGGCCCAGCTTCCGTCGGCGCGGCCACTTATTTAAATTAACACTCTCCCCTCCGCAAGCTTCGCGAGCAGCGAGCGATGCAGTCACCCTCCCTGCAGGACGAGGCCTTGGAAATGGCGATGCGCGAGATTGCGCGGCGCACTGCACTGCAGGCAAGGAAGGCACCCTGAAGGCTGCTCAGGGGCACGCGGTGCACATTATAAACGCAGCAGTAATGGAACGACGACGGTGGGCTAAATTACTCCCTCCTTTCTTTCCCGTGGTGCAACGCAAGGCATTGTTCACTCGCGACTTCTGGCGGCTGCAGATAAAAGCTCCTTTGAGGGACGAGAGCGAGAATTTCACCCGCATGTTTATGAGCGAACTGGAAAAGCTTGCTTGCCTAAGCAACCTCTCCTTGCTTTTGGACACGTGTGCTGGACTTCAGGCACAACATCAGCAGAGAAATTAATCATCATCAAAATATACTAACTACGCCCACAGCAGGTCAAAAGCCTCTCCCATATACCTAAAACTCAACTCTGTCCTGTGCGGGTAACTCGGATAGCATCGGGTGGAAAACTTCCTAGCCTCATCCGGCCACCTGACTCTGCTGCGCCCACCTGCTGTGCTTGTCTTTTTCTAGGAACCCAGTCAGTTACCCTTAGCGACGCTCGGTCACCTTGCTTTCGTACTACACGCCCAACTCATACGCCCATTTATTTTTCTAGACTTCGACTAGGGATACCGTTAACTCGTATTTGTTCCCTCAGCCACTGTGCTCTTTTTCCTGTCGCCTATAACGCTACACATATCACTTTCATTTCCATAGCTCGCTGCGCAGTCTAAACTTGCAAGTTTTAGGCCTCTTCGCTGGATTCCATATTCAAACAAAGTAACGCGTGTTATGCATTTAAAATCCCCGCAGTACGAGTCCAAAGTCCCTTATAGCATGTGCGCCGATGCAAATCCCTGCGGACTCAAGAACAACGTGGGAAATGCCCCTCGAAGCAGCCCCTACAGCCAGTGGTGTTGACCAATTCTCCCCTCCCCCTTGGACCTCCTAGCGTGAAATCGCAGGGTTTTGGTAGAAGAAATAGTAATAACCACGCCGTCATGAAAATCGGTCGACGCCATTACCTGGAGGGTCTCCTTTGAGGAGCATCTCTGCCGCTTCGTTCTTGAGTTGTATCCGGCTATCACGAATCTGAGTGCGCCGAAATATCTGCCACAATAAAGCTGCCTTTGCTGTTACACCCTCCAACGCGCGTCGCGACCCCGTTTGTGTAAAGCGTTCGTGGGAAGCGTCTGAAAAGCGCGCGGTTTTTCGCAAGTGGGCAGCCGGCTAATTAAGGCTGCCGCCAGCATAGAACCCCGCTCGCTTAACCTCGCTCGGAGGCGAGAAGCACGGAGGCGGTGGGATCCGTTCCTCGCTCTGGTTGTCGCCGGTGACGCCGGCTAACAACACAACACTGCGGCGGCGACCTCCCATGGAGGGCGATAATCGCCGGAGCGCGCTTCACGCCTTACCAGCGCCGCTGGGAAAACGGGGTCCGCCTCGCTCTCGCGTGTGAAAAAAAAAGAAAGAACAAAGGGAAAGAGAAAGACCTGGCACGTAACCAGAGCACTATAGCGGCTCGGGGATCTGGGCCACCGGCGCATGCAGGACACTTGGGGGGTGGGTATGCGCGCCCGAGTCCTTTCAGATGGCTCGGCACATTCTGCTGCGCAGTCCCTGTCTGAAAAACTTTATTATAAAGGTAGAGGGGGGAAGTTTGAACGGCCACCTCTCACAATCGTTAGGTGGTCTCATCGCTACAGGAGCCCATTGGCGACCGCCGCGGCTCTGGCTCGGTCGACCAGGGACTTCTGGCTTGCCAGGTAGGAGAAGCCGACCAAGGCTGCAGCGTATACCGGCCCTCCCGGGTGGGGTTGGGTTTTGGGGCAAGGTTCGGGGTTGACTGACATGCACACACCATGTGGAAGATGTCCGAACACTGCTCCGCACAGTGCGGGCACTTTCCTGTACATGCAGGATCAAAGCGATTTAAAGCTGCCGGGCACAGCAGTGTTTCGGTGTAACCACGGAGGAGTGTGCGTTCGGATACAAGACTAAGGCTAAAACAGAGCATATGCACAAGGACGAGTGAAGAGGATACAAGACACAGCGCTGAATTACACCTGCAGAGTTCATTCACAGCGCCACCCTTTGAGTACAAAATCTGGATAACAGCAGGGGTAAAAAGAAGGCAAAAGATGTTGGTTATTCAGAGATTGTAGCACGACAGTAAATAGTCATGTTCTCTCTCTCTTTTTTTTTTAGACAGAGCGATAGAAGCTGAGGTAAGTCTTAATGCGCAAGCACAGCGGTCCAAATCAAGTTTTTGGACAAAAAAGAAGCGCTGAACTGTGTATACAATACAACCGGTATACTTCACAACCGCAATAGGTTTTTTTTTCTTTTCGTTCTTTTTATCTTTTGCAGAAAATGTGTTCTTAATTATGGCAACTGGCAGCTGCACATTAAAGGCCGTTGGAGACAAAGATAAAAGGCCGTGGTTCACTTCGGTTCTTGTTACTGCCGGACAGCGGTGACAGGGAACTGACTGCTTGCGACTCACCGTTTCGTTAAGTGTCGCTTACACAGCATCACATAAGCTCGTAAACAAACGGCAACGAAGTGGAACTGTAGGCATACTTTCTTAACCCTAACCTTTACAACTCGCATACGACACGTGTTGAAGCTGTAAGTACTTGTTCATGCAGTTGCACAACTGCCAGTGGTTTCGGTTACACGAAGCCTTTTTTTTTTTTTCAAGCTAACAGAGTCTATCCGCATCGTCACTGGCCGCGGCGGTGCTCTCACTAGCTTTGGACGACATCCTGCGCTTCAAAAATCGAGTACTATTACTGTCGAAGTCTGCTCGCGATATTTTCGCGTGCTGCTGTGCTGCGATTCACCCCCCCCCCCCCCCCCCCCAAAGTCTCTTTCTCAGCAGTTAGTACGCTCAGTTTGCTGCCGTGCATTTGTGGCAAGGGGAGTGCGTGTGCAAATTTAGGAACTAACGGGGGGTTTGGTGACTGAAAGTTGTCTTTGCTCCCACATGGAAAGGTTTTTTTGTTTTGTTTTTTCTCAGAGTGTACGATTGGCTGGCAGACCGGAAAGCGGGAAACATTGCTTCCACTACATTGCCACGCGGGACATAAGGGTACATACCATTCGAGTGGGGAAGCCCCTGCACAATCTAAACAGAAAGGAGTAATAAAAAAAAGTGAGTTGCGCTCTAGCGCAAAAGATAGTGCGCTGGGCAGCTGCGCCATGCAGCTGCGTTCGCCGTCCCTGTCAGCAGCAAAAGCACCCTCCCGGATAAATCATGCCGGCAGTCTGCGTGCCATTGCGCGCCGTACACGCTGTCACTGCGATGCACCTGCCTGCGAGCGTGTCTTTGCAGTCGGCAATGCGGAGCGCGAAAGGCGACCGCACCTGCTGCACCTCCTCTTACCTCGACGTCTCGGGAACACACGCAGCATCGCACGAACTCGGCTACTCTTACGCTCGCCGTATACCATGGATCCTGCGCAATGCATATATACTGTCGTGCTATAGCTGGTGAGATGCATTTATTTGGGCTTTAAAATATATCGTGGGACACTACTGTATATTGCCGTGTGCACGCATATGAGAGAGATTTAGCACAGCCGACAGTACTATAGTGGAATGCAACTCAAGAAAGAAGCGGCTTTTCCCCCGACAAAGGACCTCCTTCCAGCCAATGGCGTAGGCCGATTCTCATGACCCTGCTAGCTTGCTAACCGACAGAGGGGTCTATCCCCGGCCATAGATGGAAGGGATTATGCCCTTTCATCTCCCTGGTTTGCCACACTAGCAGGGTCACGAGAGTCGACCGACGCCATTGGCTGGAAGTGTGTCCTTTGTCGGGGGAAAAGCCGCTTCTTTCTTGAGTTGCATCCCACTACAGTGAAGTGAGCAACACCCTCGCAAGAAAAGGAAGGCGAACGAAGGGCTGAGGGCACACGCCAGAAAGCGCAAAATTGCGCGAACTTTTGCGCTTCCCGCCACCCCAAAAAGCCCCCGGAACCAGCCTGCGTGGTCTGTCGCTGGGCACAGCCAACGCTGCAAAGGCCAGTGTCGTGGCCGGACATATCCTACAGCGATACGCCGTGCCGAAGGAAAGGGCAAATCGGCATCGTCCGAATACATACACTCGCGTTGTCATAAGCCCATTGTGCTTTGACTGTGTGACTGGGTTTTACTGTGACCTTGACTGTGTTGTGACTTTGGTTACTCCATGTTTCTTTTGTTTTGTTTTTTTTTGTTTTTACTTCCCTGCTTTTCCATTTGATTTGGGTTTTTTTATCAGCGTTTAGCTCCTTTTCATTTTTCTGGAATTGGTTTTAGGCCTGGAACAGCCCTGCCAGTCCGCGCTCACGGTCACCGCTATTGCAGCAAATTTCCCAGATCCCCGCTGCATCGGTGGGGCTAAAGGCGGATGAGACATTCGGTTTCGCTAAAGCTTTCCATCGCTGGGGTAGCGAGGATTTCCGATCGAAATTGCATTTCTGGAGCCGGCAGAGTGCGCCTCGTACGCACATCGCCATGCCCAAAACAAAACTCGTACAGAGATAGGGGCAATACTAAGGGAGACCCATTGCGAGCGAGCATTCAGCCAATGGTTACTACGTAAATACAATTGTGGAAAGCGCACTTTTTACTTTTTCTTTTGTAAATACTTTCGCTCTGCACGAATAACACCAATGCCACATTTCCGGCCTAAATGCAGGAGTCATAAACTCCGTTCTCTTGAGCGAACTGCGCGCCCCTAGTCATTATAGTCGGATACAACTCAGAAAGAAGTGGCTTTTCCCCGTCAAAGGGCCCCTTTCCAGCCAATGGCGTCGGCCGATTCTCATGACCCTGCTGTGTGACAAAAGCAGGGAGTGGTGGATGAAAGGGGATAATCCTCTAAGGTTTGGTATAGACCCCTCTCTCCATTGTGCCGCCGCTGCCTGCTTTGTCACGCAAGCAGGGTCACGAGAATCGGCTGACGCCACTGGTTGTAAGTGGGTCCTTTGACGGGGAAAAGCCGCTTCTTTCTTGAGTCGCATCCGACTATAGGATTCCGCATGTAACGCCGCCATTACATTTTGCCACCCACCGAACCACTGCCGGGTGGCGCCGCGTAGCGGCAAAGCGGGGATCGAACCATCGATTGAAAGCTTCGTGCGTAGGAGGAACGGCGGAACACACGGCCTAGATCTACATAACACCTCCCCCCCCCCCCCGCCCCCTCGTCAAAAAAGCAAAGTCGTGCGAGCCGAAGGTGGTTTTTAAGCGGCGCTGTGGCCCACTTGTTGCCAACAACACCGCCTCACCCCCTTTTCTCGGCGCATAACAAGCCTCCCTGTAATTCCCCCTTCCAAGCCCCCCCCCCCCCCCCCCCCCCACACACACACACACACGGCCGCCAACCAAAGAAAACACTGCGAGGCAGCGCTGCCCCTCTTGTCACGAACTGCCGCCTCACGGACTCGAAAGAAAAATCTAAAAATAAAAAAGAGAAACGCGAGCAGCACGGGCCGCACGCACGCGTGCGGCAGTGCACGCACGATTTGGCCTGCTCGACATCCACGTGCGTACGCGATGCGAAGGGAACGCTAGCGCATGCAGCGCCACGAACAGAGCAGTGGCGGCCGCCTTTGTCGATGCTGCTGTCGTCTGCACAGCACCGTCTCTCTCCCTCCACCTCCTGCCCACACGTCTTTCAACCAGAGCGTCAGCCGCTGCACGTGCAGTGTGTGACCACTCCACCACACTATATATATATATATATATATATATATATATATATATATATATATATATATATATATATATATATATATATATATATATATATATATAGCTACGCCACTTATTATTCTACCGCCTTTGTGCGTCTGATTGCGAGCGTTCAGATGACGGGACGCCACGCACAGATCGCCCCTCTTTGCACGAGTCACATCTCTCCAGCAGAGGAAAAAGGAGGCGACCGCAGCGCCCCCACCCCAAGTGTCAGCCGCAAGACTTTCGACGAACGGCTCCCTCACTTGGCCTCGTGGGCTGCGACAAGATGAGCGTGCAAATCCCCCGAGATCCCTTCCTCCTGGCGAGCTCTGCGTGTCAGTCCGGACTTGAAGGGACAGCGTTTGACAGTGGGAGAAATTAGCTTTCTTTCAGTAGTTCTGTATGTCCTTCAGCGCGTTGAATCGGAGAGGTAGGCTGAGAGAAAAAACGGCTACTCAGAAGCGGCTACTTTTTTGTTTTCCTCTCTTCGTTAGCGACCGTCGTCAAAAGTAGCCTCTAAGCGTCAGGTTTTTATGGCGCAGTAACTCGCATCTCAGGTGGGCACCTCAACCACGCCGTGAGGGAAGGGAAGACGGTGGGAGAGGCGCCGTAGTGGAGGCCTCTGGTATGATTTCTTGGTTCTTCAGAACGCTCTACCACAAGCGGTGGCCTTGTGGTGGAGCATCCGACTCGCATTCGGGAGGTGCTGGGTTCGATCCCCAGTGCCGCCGGGTACCCACCGGTTTTCTAATGGGTACAAGGTTTCCCCCGGCCTGGTGCTCAGTTATTCTGGGGTGAGATGCTTGGGAAAAGGGCCTTGACCACAGTTGTCTTGACGGATCAGAGATAAGTCCCGCCGTCAAGCAACCCTAAATCCGCCTTGTGCGGAATTAGGGTTAGTTCACACTTCCGCACTTTCTTCACGGAAGTGTGAACTTCGTATCTAGCTCAAGTACTAGGTGTCCGAAAACTACACATACATACATACATACATACATACATACATACATACATACATACATACATACATACATACATACATACATACATACATACATACATACATACATACATACATACATACATACATACATACATACATACATACATACATACATACATAGATACATACATACATACATACATACATACATAGATACATACATACATACATACATACATACATACATACATACATACATACATACATACATACATACAAGTTTTATTCTCCACAAAGAAGTGGAAGAGGCGGAGGGAAAAGCCGTACATTTGTGGCTTGAAAAATCCTCCGCCCCCTTACAGTGCATACAGCAGCAGAGCGGGACAATAGACAGTCACATTTTTTTTTTGTTGCAAAGAGGAAAAAAAAAATAAACAGCACTATATCGCATCACAAAATAAAATAAGCCTAAATAAGAGTTTCAATAGAACACTGGGTTTGGACTCCTGGAAAAACATTTTTTTTAAGTAAACAATGCAATGTAATTGAACATAAAGATAGACCTGTGCGTTCATTCACAAAAAAGAGTATGAGTAGCAAAATATTTGTACATATTTGGAAGAGACATATTTGGAAGAGACTCGGATTCGTCTGAAGAAATATCGCTTCGTTCAGCAGTTTGAGTACTGGGTTCTTGAACACTTCATCATATAGTCATTTGAGTACTTTGTGCTAAAATTAAAACCATATAGGTCCGAGAGTGCTCCATGACCTCTTTCTGCGCTCTGTACTGGTGGCCTTTAATCCCTCAGAAACCGCTACACCTTGGTACGCAAGTAGTTAGTTAAACACATGCCGCCACAGACGACGTACCTTAATCTAAATTACAAATGATCACACAATGACACCATAAAAAACGTTTGGCACCGGGAGAACAAAGTCTACGCAAATCAGCAAACTCAGAAGGCCGCTCAGGACGCCCCATTCCAGTGCTCATTTCCTGAAAAGGTGACTATAGGCACCATTGAGCATTGGACAGAAGTAGCGCCCTTGTCTATAATTTACAACTATGAACCAACAAGCTCAACGACAGGCTCTGTCAACGGTGATCACTATGCGATTTCCAACGGCCCCCAAAGGCTGCAGAAGTGGCGCGTTAACACGCTGCTACAAGACAGCTATCCGATGATAATACCCAAGTATAGTACTCAGCATGCAGGAGCAAATATTCTGTATAATGTGTTGGAGCTGTCGCAACCGTGGTTGAAGCACATTTTCTACTGTTTTTTTTTTCCTCTACTGTTTTCATTTCCAAAGAAAGAAAGAAAGAAAGAAAGAAAGAAAGAAAGAAAGCGTAGTAAAAAAAAAAAGTTCGCAGCCGAGGTCCCGCTCGTCACCGACAGCGCACGCCGCCGCAGACGATCGTGTGCTGGCAGGCTTCCCGCTCTTCTGCCGCATCCTGCGCGTGAGTCATCGCAGCCGTTTTTCCGCAGCGAGCCTCCTGCTTGACAAGGTCACACACAGTGATACTCCCAGCGGGGTGAGAATTAAAGCACTGCCTCTGACGCTGTACGTTCATTGATCAAGGCAGCTATCGAGATGATGAAAGGCGGGAACCACCACCACTACCACGGACCGTTTTCACTAAGGAGTGCGGTCAACAAATTTTTTTTATACAGTACTTTATTTGTAATGGCGCATAATGGCGTAGGCCAGGGTTAATTGGAGAGACATGGGAGAGGCATTTATCCTGCAGTGGGTGTAGTCAGCCTGATGATGATGATGATGATGATGATGATGATGATGACGTATTCCGAAGGGCGGTCCGAAGCAGCTCTCCGAACCCGAGGAGCAAGATATCCGTCGTCATCCAATCAGAACTCGGGATTTGAATCCGAAACGCCCATTTAAACACGCTCTTCGGCTTCGCGGAGCAAGTCACTTGCTCCAGATCGCCGACTGGAATGTGCCACAACACAGAATCACCACGCGGTATTCGCCTACGACCGTTAAATAATTTATAACTGAACTTCTCTGATGCTCTTTCCGTGTCGGTTTCAAAAGCCGAACGAGTGTTGTGACATCAAAGGTCAGCACAGGCGACATGAGGCTTGGAAAAAAATTCCGTTATAAGCAAAATCACAACGGTAGCAATCTCTCGTCACACTATCGTCTGGACGCAGGGACAGCACATCGCTCGCTCCTGCTGGACTTCATTAGATCGGCCAACGTTTTTTCACTCATTCGGCCATAGTTTTCTTTCAACCATCATTACATTTCCCTTTTATGGCCTGAGGCAATAAATATTGCATTAAAAAACAGCGACTATGTCGTATGCGCAATACAATCTGCGCATGCGCCCAGACTCCGCGCGTGGCTGTACCACATGACGGTATATGGCAGCACTATGCTAAAACTCCCTAAAAAGTCACGGCCACCTCGAATTCTGGGCGCAAACCGATCTGACGTCGCGCACTAGTGTCACTATAGTACCTAGACAAGTGACGTCAGCGTTTCCTGAACTCGTTCGTTCCCTTTGATCAGCTGTCCCGCGCGAGAGACAAGCGGGCGTTGTCAAAGCTCAATGCACGTCGTTGAGCTCGCCACAGTCGCTCGCCCCGTCAAGGTTCCCAGCACGGATGGTGGGTATTCTATACGCATGCAGGTCATTATGAATGCTGTGATTAGTTTCGCTTTCAGCGGACAGACGCTGGTGAGGAAATTTCTGCTCTTTTTGTAGCGTGAGCTACACTGGCCGAGGTTGAGCAGTTTCCCGTGGCTCCTGGAGAGCCGTGCTGCGCATGCGCGAGTAGTGACGTCACACGGCGCACAGCTGGCGCGCCGGAGCCGCCGCCGCCGCGCGCGCCTTGCCGGTCTGCGCATTCCAGAGAAGTGACACCATAGCCGTGGCAAACGCACTGTACATGGATTACTATACATTACTATACATTACTATACATGGATTACCACCTGGTATTCTCCTACGACCGCTCAACAATGTATAATCGCATTTCTTTTTCTTGCTGTTTCGGTTTCTGTTTCAACAGCCGAATGAGGACTGTGACTTCACATGTGAGGTCTCATGACACATACAAAAACTGCAGTATCATCGGTGCTTCCACATTCGTTGTCATTCCGGCTGTCGAGGAAGGCTGGCTTCAGCGCTGCAGTGAATTAAAACGATGAAGCAGCGACTTTATGAGCGTTTATCCGTGCCTCACGTGACACAAAAGCACTCTTTGACGTCACAACCATCGTTCGGCTGTTGAAACCGAAAGAGCATGACAGAAAAATAAAATCGATTATAAATTATATAGCGGTCGTAGGCGAATATCACATGGTGGTTCATGCGTAGTATAGTGTCTTCCACATAATTGTATAGAAGAAAACATGCCACCAAAATTAGGGGTCTATACTCGTTTAAATATCTGCGTTGCTCACGCTTCGAGTGTACTGAACTGACGGAATACCCTGCATCGCGACCCACATGCTACATGACCGCTGAGCTTCCGTCCGTCACCACAGCAGATTCAGCCAGATGGCGCCACTGTGACCTTGCGTCGCTGCGGAAATGAAGGGGGCAAACTATCGCTCTTGCCCCAATGCCGGCCGCGTTGCAAGGTCAGGGATTAGCGGCGGTGCACTACTACGGCATCCAAGGGCGCGTACCACTGAGCAGGCGGATAATAAGGGCTGCATAATCCGCTATCCGCCCACACGCAAGGACGGCGCGATTAGGGTGGGCAGACGGTAAAAAGGGCTCGGGCCCTGTCGTCTGCTGCACGTTGTATTGGAGGCAACGGGAACTCAACACTTGCGTTAACATAGACTCCAAACACGAATGCGGAGTAAAAATTAGAGTGCGCAAGATGACAGCTTAAACCATTTTTAATCGTTTCTTTCTTGATAGAGTGTATGCAAACGTCAACAAGACCACTCGCGCAGTCTTTTATCACTGTACTGTACTGCACTGTGTTAGTATTGCATTAGCACTGCACACCTTCCTTTGCCCTGCATTTATCAGATTCTCCCAGTGTCTCAATCGGCATACTTAAAGGTAAACAAATTACAATGAAAAGCAACTCCATATATCTCGGCCATCTACCTTTCACCTCCATTTAGTGCTGCTGTAAGAGATGATCCCTGTGTAACTCAACAGAACGAAGTCTTCAATTCCAAGCCTCACTAGACCGATTGGCCTAATCGTCATCGTCAGCCTAACTGCGTTCAGTGCGGGACAAAGGCCTCTCCCATCAACCCCCAATTAACCATGACCCGCAGCAGCGGCGGCAACGTCACCTGAGGAGAGTAAAAAAATCCTTATTCATCTCGGCAGTCACAGGTTGTCCATACACGACGTCTGAACGCTCTTCAACGGCTCGGGGAGAACCGTGAAAATCCTCTGATTTTTTGTTTTTCTTTTTTTTCGCAACTGCACTGCGGTGCAGTGCACATCGCCAGTCTTCCTGCGTCAATTTAAGTTTCCATCTCTACAGAACTATTTGCTTAGCGTTAATAGCATATTCTATAAACCGCACCGTTGCGGGCCTACAGTGCACACTGGTGTGCAATTTCATATTCGATAAACCTCACCGTTGCAGGCGTACAGTGCACACTAGTGTGCAATTTCATATTCGATAAACCTCACCGTTGCAGGCGTACAGTGCACACTGGTGTGCAATTTCATATTCGATAAACCTCACCGTTGCAGGCGTACAGTGCACACTGGTGTGCAATTTCATATTCGATAAACCTCACCGTTGCAGGCCTACAGTGCACACTGGTGTGCAATTTCAAATTCGATAAACCTCACCGTTGCAGGCCTACAGTGCACACTGGCGTGCAATTTCATATTCGATAAACCTCACCGTTGCAGGCGTACATTGCACACTGGTGTGCAATTTCATATTCGATAAACCGCACCGCTGCAGGCGTACAGTGCACACTGGTGTGCAATTTAATATTCGATAAACCTCACCATTGCAAGCCTACAGTGCACACTGGTGTGCAATTTCATATTCGATAAACCTCACCGTTGCAGGCCTACAGTGCACACTGGTGTCCAATTTCATATTCGATAAACCTCACCGTTGCAGGCCTACAGTGCACACTGGTGTGCAATTTCATATTCGATAAACTTCACCGTTGCAGGCCTACAGTGCACACTGGTGTGCAATTTCATATTCGATAAACCTCACCGTTGCAGGCCTACAGTGCACACTGGTGTGCAATTTCATATTCGATAAACCTCACCGTTGCAGGCCTACAGTGCACACTGGTGTGCAATTTCAAATTCGATAAACCTCACCGTTGCAGGCCTACAGTGCACACTGGCGTGCAATTTCATATTCGATAAACCTCACCGTTGCAGGCCTACAGTGCACACTGGTGTCCAATTTCATATTCGATAAACCTCACCGTTGCAGGCCTACAGTGCACACTGGTGTCCAATTTCATATTCGATAAACCTCACCGTTGCAGGCCTACAGTGCACACTGGTGTGCAATTTCATATTCGATAAACTTCACCGTTGCAGGCCTACAGTGCACACTGGTGTGCAATTTCATATTCGATAAACCTCACCGTTGCAGGCCTACAGTGCACACTGGTGTGCAATTTCATATTCGATAAACCTCACCGTTGCAGGCCTACAGTGCACACTGGTGTCCAATTTCATATTCGATAAACCTCACCGTTGCAGGCCTACAGTGCACACTGGCGTGCAATTTCATATTCGATAAACTTCACCGTTGCAGGCCTACAGTGCACACTGGTGTGCAATTTCAAATTCGATAAACCTCACCGCTGCAGGCCTACAGTGCACACTGGCGTGCAATTTCATATTCGATAAACCTCACCGTTGCAGGCGTACATTGCACACTGGTGTGCAATTTCATATTCGATAAACCGCACCGCTGCAGGCGTACAGTGCACACTGGTGTGCAATTTAATATTCGATAAACCTCACCATTGCAAGCCTACAGTGCACACTGGTGTCCAATTTCATATTCGATAAACCTCACCGTTGCAGGCCTACAGTGCACACTGGTGTCCAATTTCATATTCGATAAACCTCACCGTTGCAGGCCTACAGTGCACACTGGTGTGCAATTTCATATTCGATAAACTTCACCGTTGCAGGCCTACAGTGCACACTGGTGTGCAATTTCATATTCGATAAACCTCACCGTTGCAGGCCTACAGTGCACACTGGTGTGTAATTTCATATTTGATAAACCTCACCGTTGCAGGCCTACAGTGCAGACTGGTGTGCAATTTCATATTCGATAAACCTCACCGTTGCAGGCCTACAGTGCACACTGGTGTGCAATTTCATATTCGATAAACTTCACCGTTGCAGGCCTACAGTGCACACTGGTGTCCAATTTCATATTCGATAAACCTCACCGTTGCAGGCCTACAGTGCACACTGGTGTGCAATTTCATATTCGATAAACTTCACCGTTGCAGGCCTACAGTGCACACTGGTGTGCAATTTCATATTCGATAAACCTCACCGTTGCAGGCCTACAGTGCACACTGGTGTGTAATTTCATATTTGATAAACCTCACCGTTGCAGGCCTACAGTGCAGACTGGTGTGCAATTTCATATTCGATAAACCTCACCGTTGCAGGCCGACAGTGCACACTGGTGTGTAATTTCATATTCGATAAACCTCACCGTTGCAGGCCTACAGTGCACACTGGTGTGCAATTTCATATTCGATAAACCGCACCGTTGCAGGCGTACAGTGCACACTGGTGTGCAATTTCATATTCGATAAACCGCACCGTTGCAGGCCTACAGTGCACACTGGTGTCCAATTTCATATTCGATAAACCTCACCGTTGCAGGCCTACAGTGCACACTGGCGTGCAATTTCATATTCGATAAACTTCACCGTTGCAGGCCTACAGTGCACACTGGTGTGCAATTTCAAATTCGATAAACCTCACCGCTGCAGGCCTACAGTGCACACTGGCGTGCAATTTCATATTCGATAAACCTCACCGTTGCAGGCGTACATTGCACACTGGTGTGCAATTTCATATTCGATAAACCGCACCGCTGCAGGCGTACAGTGCACACTGGTGTGCAATTTAATATTCGATAAACCTCACCATTGCAAGCCTACAGTGCACACTGGTGTCCAATTTCATATTCGATAAACCTCACCGTTGCAGGCCTACAGTGCACACTGGTGTCCAATTTCATATTCGATAAACCTCACCGTTGCAGGCCTACAGTGCACACTGGTGTGCAATTTCATATTCGATAAACTTCACCGTTGCAGGCCTACAGTGCACACTGGTGTGCAATTTCATATTCGATAAACCTCACCGTTGCAGGCCTACAGTGCACACTGGTGTGTAATTTCATATTTGATAAACCTCACCGTTGCAGGCCTACAGTGCAGACTGGTGTGCAATTTCATATTCGATAAACCTCACCGTTGCAGGCCGACAGTGCACACTGGTGTGTAATTTCATATTCGATAAACCTCACCGTTGCAGGCCTACAGTGCACACTGGTGTGCAATTTCATATTCGATAAACCGCACCGTTGCAGGCGTACAGTGCACACTGGTGTGCAATTTCATATTCGATAAACCGCACCGTTGCAGGCGTACAGTGCACACTGGTGTGCAATTTCATATTCGATAAACCGCACCGTTGCAGGCGTACAGTGCACACTGGTGTGCAATTTCATATTCGATAAACTGCTCCGGTGAACATAGGGCTACACTACCGTGGGGTCCTGCGCACTGGACATGGTTTCGGGACAACACCGGCACAAGTTTATCGAATATGTCATCAGAGACAAGCACTGCCTTTGCATATAGTCGGATACAAATTAAGCCCGCAGTGACCTCCACAAAAAATTCCTCCGCGACAAAAAGTAGTCCGCTGGTAAGGCTTTTCTTCTTGTTATCTAAACAAAAAGGTAACCACCAGACGAAATTATAAGCTCATGAACGTCGATGCAGCTGGCTTGTTTCATATAGTCAAGCATCAAGAAGCTTATTTTGTTTCGTGTTGTGACTTGTCACGGGAGTAATATACGGGAGCAGATTACTCGCTGACATCCATCCAAGCACAGCCACACGGCTACAAAGGAAAGCTATACAGCTTTCTCAGGAACATCGTAGTTAAAAGAAAAATTCGTCCTGGTCCGAGGTTCGAACCCAGGACCACCGCTTCACCGGAGCAGTAGCTCTACCAACTCAGCTAACCGGGACGGCAAGCTTATGACAGGGCGAGGGCAAATTGATCAATAACTCGAAGCAGAAACGGTGTTTGCTCTACAAATTTACTCCTCGTTGGGGAATTCCGCCAAAAGATTTGACGAGTAATATACGGGATGCAGCGGACCATAGGCCATTGTTGCCAACTGATCTTTTTAGGATGTATTTAGGAGCTGACGGTCTAGGACAATTTCAATCTTCAAAGTCAAGCCGCTCTTACAAAAAAGAAGAAGCAAGAAAGACGCGCGCTAACGGTGTGTCCACAGCTCTTATACAAGCAGGGGCACACACACACACAAAAAATCAGGAACGACATGGAACCAACGAGAACCTGACTGCACGGGTCATTGACTACCGTTAACTTCAGTTAGGCAAAACCGATCACCCTCTGGATCGAATCAGAGCCGTTTGCGAACGACATTTCCAGAGTTCTGCTTGACCGCCGATGCTCATTCTTTAAAACAGCGCTAACCCGTCCTCCCTCACTGAACGCCAGGTGTTTGAACACAGGGTCGAGGTTCCTATTTGGCGCGTGTGATGAGGACGTGACCCACTGGACGAGATCACCGATTGGTATAGAACGGTTATTTCTCGTGTTCACTTCCCGGATAAAATGTTCTCTACTGCACCCTTCTTTTCATTTCTTTATTCCTTTTTTGTTTCTATTACAGTTCCGCGGCAACAGAGACCTTGCCCATACTTACAACGGCACGTTTTATCCCAACTACTCCACTATGGTGCAAAGCAACCCGGCACTAAATTCGAATAAGTTCACGTCAGAACTACATCTCGGTGGCGATAATTTTTACCCATCAGTTTCGTAGACGGCTCTAGACTCATTTTTACCACCACCAGTTCTTTAACGCGCCCGCAAATCTCAAGCGCACAGGCCTATTTGTATCTCGACTCGAGAGAAATTCAGCAACCAGGATGGGGTCGAACGCGCGACCTTGGGCTCGTGGCCGAGCGCTGATCACCGGCGCGTCGAGCCTCGATCGATGGTCCATCTGCTGATGCCCCGCGCACTGCCGTCACAACGACCTCACGGTCATTTACCCTGCCTCTCAAGCTTTTGATTATTTCGATCAGAGTTCACTTTAATCAGACACGAACCTAGAGCCTTTCATGGCCAGGGATTATCAGCAGCACAGCACCCGACACATGCACTACACACACGCAAGCATACCGTGGGATCCGGAGGCAAATATTGTCATCGCAAGTAGACGAATATTTATGACGGTCAGGAATGAATCGACTAGGGAGGCCAATTCACCGAAACAGCGACTGCATGTGCATACGAATAAGCAAAGCCGCGCTCGATTGCGTGTAAACTAATGAACGAACCAGTTTTGTTTAGTCATTAGTCACCCTCTAGCAGACGCTTCGTCCCTCGCTGCAAGTTTGTTTCGTTATGACTACAGATTTTCTATATACTATTTTCAGCGTTATATTCTGTTCATTTATCTCGAACGCTGTTTTAATCCCAAATGACCCTAGTGTACACTCCGCCCTAAATTAATACCTGGGGGCCTCAGAGGGCTAATAAATGGTGATGTCCATCCGAAGGAGTCACGCAGCGGCAATAATGACAGTGAGCAATCGTGTAAACAAGCAATGATCATCAGAATAAGGGCAACCTCATCGGCAAAAAAAGACAAAAACATAAAAGTACCAATGTGTACAAACTATTAAAGCAGCAGAAAAAAAAACAGGGATACGCAATGATTGATGGCTACGCATATCACCGCGGACAAACATAGCGCTCCGACAAAGCAGAATGCATTGCTGTGTGTCGCACCGACCATTAGAAAATCTATAAGCTTCGCAACGGAAAACCAGAGAGATGGCAATGCTGTGACGTAGGTATATATATATATATATAGCGTACGCATACGCAGAGCGCAAGTGTCGGTTCGATCCGAGACGCGTCCCTCGTCAATAAAATCAATCGCTCGCGGCGAGGGGCGGAACCAGCGGTGCTATCAGCTGTAGCTACCGGGCGCCGCAGACCACGTCTCCAAATAAAAAAAAAGTGTATGCGGCTAAGGAAGGAAGGGAGATAGAATTACAGACTGCATTGTTCTGGGTCCGCAGACAACAAGATCGGCGAATGCATATCAACCCTGTGCCACGACCAGTCCGACAGTCTGACCACTTGAGATTATGCTACAGCAAAGGAAGCGAGCACAGGCTGTTTAATCAAACGAAGGCGTAAGACCGGAAATCGCTAGACATGTGAAACGACGCTACACAGGCTTGGAAGGCCCTGACAAGAGCACACTTCAAGCGAAATAAAAAATCTGAAGTTGTTGCAGCTCGCCGGTGCAATGCCCAAACGTGAACGGACTGGTTCTAACGCGGAGTTTCTGTACCATTACTCAGAGACTCACCTGCTCTGCGGATACCGCCATTCCAACGGGAAGCCTCTCGCTAATTTCTTGAGGAAACAACGTTTTTTTTTTACGAAGGGCACGACTTCGCCAGCGGCGGTCTTTTAGTTTAGGAACACATTTCCTAAACAAGTCGTGTTCGTGCGTGGCATTTGCTGGCCACATGCCAGTCAGCACTCTCTTCCCGCGGTTGAGAAAAAAAAAACGCTGGATTTTAAAGTCGACACGAATAAACAAACAAACAGGTCGGCCCGTTTTAACTTACAACGTCAACGTCTCGCCTTTCACATTCCGAAAGGAACCGTGAAAGCTGCCTTCGATGTAGCGCATTTCGTGCAATTCGGTATCCGCAGGGACAGAACCCGTTTGAATTTTCATACCGAAAACGACAAACTCAGAGATGACCTATTGGGCGATGACGATGATCGGGGGACCAGTGACGACAGCAGGCTTCATTCAACTCACCTGTTCGCTGCCGGCGAAGTGCTCCCGTCCGAGCTGTCGCAGCTTGTCCGAAGTAATGTATCCACAGCGCTCTTCGTCGCACAAATCAAACACCTGGCGAAGCTGGCTCAGGATCGCGTCGTCCGACCCGGCCATCACCACACACATCACAGGCCCTCCTGGCGCCCGCCGCAAACAACGCTTCCACGAGACGTGTACGAACAACTGTCACCGTCGCCGAACCAGACACAGTGCGTCTCGCCCAGCCACTGCCAGATCGCGGAAAGACGCCGGCGCCATGTTGCGAGCGCGCCGAGATAACTTTTGGCGGCCGCCGAACAGTCGCTTGGCAACGCGAGACAACACTGCGCGGAGTAACACGGTACAGACGGAAACCGGACCGTTGCTCACGCTCGGGCTTCCCCTCGATAACAGAGTGCGTTAAAAAATACGGTTACATTTAAATTCTGTAAATGCAGTAAACATATTAGTACGAAACCCAAGCTCAAAAATGTTTCTCGTGCTCTAATAGCGCAAAAATTGACGCGGTTTCATTTTTACGGGCACGAAGAGGCACCGCTAGCAGACGACGCGCCTATCCTTGTTTCGCTTTGCCTTTGTGAGTGTGGCGCCCTCTGTCGGCGATCCGCGCACTTACAGCCAGCGCCGCGACGCCACGTTGCGTAAGGAAGTCACGTGCACATCTAGCGCCATTTTTGACTCGCACGAGATGGAACTTTCGTTGTTGTTTTTTCTTTTTGACGAGTATTGGTTTGAGCTATGTGCACGCAATGAATGAAGACGGAGATAATGCCGATAAAGTAAAACTGGCATTCAGTGGAGCTTAACGCGAGAAATGTCCAAATAGACCATCGGCACTCGTGCATGATTTCTCCACGTCCGCGTGCACCAGCTTCCTCAGCATTTCCTCGGGCCTTCTTCACCTGTTGAAATGCAAGTACAAATTATTCCAGGAATTGCAGAAGTTTTCATTAGGGCTGCAGCTCTATCGCAAAGTTATTAACGATCGGTTGGGTTTACTCCGTATTTTCTGATCATTCATTCATTCATTCATTCATTCATTCATTCATTCATTCATTCATTCATTCATTTTCCTCGTCCATATACGCCGTCCTTAGGCGGACACTCGCTTTACACTGCGGGCGCAAAAACAGACGACAGTCGATAAAAAAGTCGGTACGCACGACGAAATGGAATTTTTTTACCGACGACAACCCCCCTGTGTTGGTCAAGAACGCTTCACAATCAGAACAAGGCCGCACAGATAAGAAGCACGCAGAAGCGTTCTCTCGTGACGCGGCAGCTGGTAGCCCGTGTTGATATAATAAAAGGTGTGCATGATGTGATAACATACTTCGACCTTGTTTACTCCAAGCTTCCCGTAACGTAAAACCTGCGTAACTCTCTCGCGGATGGAAAGAAAAACACCACTCGTACAATGTCGCAAATACGACGAAGTTGTAACAATTACGGCGAATTGCGGTGACTTAACATTGTCTGTGAGCGACTTCTTCGTGGTCTACAGTGGATTGTGGTACTTCCAGTGACCACTTTCCGATATCTTTCACAATAGCAGCTTCTCCCCCAAGGATGACTGCGTCTCCACAAAAATTCGCAAACCACACACTTTTCAAAAAACTTGTGTAATTCTCTTTCTCCTCCATTGCATCATCTGATAACTTTGATCGCGCTAACCGAATTCTCGGCTCCGTGTTAGGGGCCTCTGAGCGTTCCGTGTTCACGGTGCAGTCTACGGTCAAGAACAAACAGCCCTCCCTGTGGTGGAATGATGACTGTGAGAGAGCATATCGACTTAGAAAAGCTGCCTGGAAAACCCTCTCTCATAACCACTGCGCGCGGAATTGGATAAATTACAAATTTTTAGCGGCTTCATTTAAAGGGACCATTGGTAAAGCGAAGGAGGAGTACAATGCGAATTTGAAGTTATCTATCAAGCCCTAATAACCGCAGAGCTTTGTGCCGATTCATGAAACGCAACCATAAAACACCGACCTCTCATGTTACACAGTCAGTGGCGTTAACATCCGAGGATGCAAAAAATCAACCTGACCAGATAGCACAAGGCCTTGCTCTGCGCTTTCAAGCGCGGTTGGTGGTTCCATTCGTACTACCCCCTCGGCGCACTGCGGTTACACCCTCTGAATTATTTTCCATTCTTACTGGCCTCAAACCTGCAGCTCCCGGATGCGATTGGATCTCTATCGGCATGTTGAAGTCTCTTGTGGAAGAGTCTACGTCGGAAGAATCTAACAAGAGCGTAAATATACTGCATATATTTACACTCTTCATACATACCGACCTTGGCCTGGTAAATTTTTGTGCTCGAACAGCAAATCGCTGACGTTACGGACGCCAAGGTCAGCGAATGTAGACGTTTAATGGATTCCCGCACTGAAGGCACACTGGGGACGAAATGAATTTGGCCTGTATCTATAAGTTACGGCTTGCTAATTACTGAGACACTATATTGGCTGAAAACTGGGCTTTTGCGATCAGAAAAGAACACAAATGCAATACAGGCGCTGTCACAACCTGACGAGCTCTCGTATCGAGTGGCGCGTCGAGATAGCTGGTGCGTAGAAATAACTTTAACGATAAGTGAGCCGGCTCTTCGCACTTAACTGTTCTATCTGCTTACGAGTGCTGCGTGGAAGTCGCTGAGCAGCCCTAAGTATAGACAAGGCTGCGCGGAGACTCGGCCGGCGACGCCGCGCACGACAGAGCCTCAGGGAAACAATGCGCTCTCTGCGAGTTCTAACTAACTTGAGATCTGAGACTGCTTTATTTACAGTATATACCCAGTCAAAATGCAGCCGCCACAGCCGTAATTCCATCCCGCAACCTTGAGATCAGCAGCCATATGCCATAATAGAATCCTTGCCGTACACAATTAAGCTACAGTAGCGATGGTTCTCGCGTGTGGCCGCGAACCGATTGGCGGTCCCTCTGGATTCGATTCGAATGCCACTGTTGGTTCTTGCATTACAGGGGCGGCCGCGCTTCGATGGAGGCCAAACGAAAAAGGCTCCCGTGTGCTGTGCGATGTCAGTGCATGATAAAAATCCCCAGGTGGTCGAAATTATTCCGGAGCCCTCCGCTGCGGCACGGCACCTCTTTCTCTCTTTCTTCTTTCACTCCAACCTTCCTCCCGTTCCTCTTCCAGCGTGGTTGAGGTGGCCACCGAGATGTGCTACAGTTACTGCGCCTTTCATTTTCTGATAACCAATCACAAACAATCCTTTCTTGCAATGTGAGGACTTGTTTTTTTTTGCCCTATATAGTTTTTCAATGTCCTGCGCTGTGGTTTATTTATTTCGTGATTATTATGTGCAAGAGGTCCCCTCTTATATACTACGGGACCTCCTCTTTTCGTATACAATTTTTTTATAACTAGCCTGAAGATCGTTATTATTATGTGCAAGAGGTCCCCTCTTGTATACTATGGCACCTCCTCATTTCGTATGCTAATTTTTTATAGCTAGCCTGAAGATCGTGATTATTATGTGCAAGAGGTCCCCTCTTGTATACTACGGGACCTCCTCTTTTCGTATACTAATTTTTTATAACTAGCCTGAAGATCGTGATTATTATGTGCAAGAGGTCCCCTCTTATATACTACGGGACCTCCTCTTTTCGTATACAATTTTTTTATAACTAGCCTGAAGATCGTTATTATTATGTGCAAGAGGTCCCCTCTTGTATACTATGGCACCTCCTCATTTCCTATGCTAATTTTTTATAGCTAGCCTGAAGATCGTGATTATTATGTGCAAGAGGTCCCCTCTTGTATACTACGGGACCTCCTCTTTTCGTATACTAATTTTTTATAACTAGCCTGAAGATCGTGATTATTATGTGCAAGAGGTCCCCTCTTATATACTACGGGACCTCCTCTTTTCGTATACAATTTTTTTATAACTAGCCTGAAGATCGTTATTATTATGTGCAAGAGGTCCCCTCTTGTATACTATGGCACCTCCTCATTTCGTATGCTAATTTTTTTATAGCTAGCCTGAAGATCGTGATTATTATGTGCAAGAGGTCCCCTCTTGTATACTACGGGACCTCCTCTTTTCGTATACTAATTTTTTATAACTAGCCTGAAGATCGTGATTATTATGTGCAAGAGGTCCCCTCTTGTATTCTACAGGACCTCCTCTTTTCGTATACAATTTTTTTATAACTAGCCTGAAGATCGTTATTATTATGTGCAAGAGGTCCCCTCTTGTATACTATGGCACCTCCTCATTTCGTATACTATTTTTTATAGCTAGCCTGAAGATCGTGATTATTATGTGCAAGAGGTCCCCTCTTGTATTCTACAGGACCTCCTCTTTTCGTATACAATTTTTTTATAACTAGCCTGAAGATCGTTATTATTATGTGCAAGAGGTCCTCTCTTGTATACTATGGCACCTCCTCATTTCGTATACTATTTTTTTATAGCTAGCCTGAAGATCGTGATTATTATGGGCAAGAGGTCCTCTCTTGTATACTATGGCACCTCCTCATTTCGTATACTATTTTTTTATAACTAGCCTGAAGATCGTTATTATTATGTGCAAGAGGTCCTCTCTTGTATACTATGGCACCTCCTCTTTTCGTATACAATTTTTTTATAACTAGCCTGAAGATCGTTATTATTATGTGCAAGAGGTCCCCTCTTGTATACTATGGCACCTCCTCATTTCGTATACTATTTTTTATAGCTAGCCTGAAGATCGTGATTATTATGTGCAAGAGGTCCCCTCTTGTATTCTACAGGACCTCCTCTTTTCGTATACAATTTTTTTATAACTAGCCTGAAGATCGTTATTATTATGTGCAAGAGGTCCTCTCTTGTATACTATGGCACCTCCTCATTTCGTATACTATTTTTTTATAGCTAGCCTGAAGATCGTGATTATTATGTGCAAGAGGTCCCCTCTTGTATACTACGGGACCTCCTCTTTTCGTATACTAATTTTTTATAACTAGCCTGAAGATCGTGATTATTATGGGCAAGAGGTCCTCTCTTGTATACTATGGCACCTCCTCATTTCGTATACTATTTTTTTATAACTAGCCTGAAGATCGTTATTATTATGTGCAAGAGGTCCCCTCTTGTATACTATGGCACCTCCTCATTTCGTATACTATTTTTTATAGCTAGCCTGAAGATCGTGATTATTATGTGCAAGAGGTCCCCTCTTGTATTCTACAGGACCTCCTCTTTTCGTATACAATTTTTTTATAACTAGCCTGAAGATCGTTATTATTATGTGCAAGAGGTCCTCTCTTGTATACTATGGCACCTCCTCATTTCGTATACTATTTTTTTATAGCTAGCCTGAAGATCGTGATTATTATGGGCAAGAGGTCCTCTCTTGTATACTATGGCACCTCCTCATTTCGTATACTATTTTTTTATAACTAGCCTGAAGATCGTTATTATTATGTGCAAGAGGTCCTCTCTTGTATACTATGGCACCTCCTCTTTTCGTATACAATTTTTTTATAACTAGCCTGAAGATCGTTATTATTATGTGCAAGAGGTCCCCTCTTGTATACTATGGCACCTCCTCATTTCGTATACTATTTTTTATAGCTAGCCTGAAGATCGTGATTATTATGTGCAAGAGGTCCCCTCTTGTATTCTACAGGACCTCCTCTTTTCGTATACAATTTTTTTATAACTAGCCTGAAGATCGTTATTATTATGTGCAAGAGGTCCTCTCTTGTATACTATGGCACCTCCTCATTTCGTATACTATTTTTTTATAGCTAGCCTGAAGATCGTGATTATTATGTGCAAGAGGTCCCCTCTTGTATTCTACAGGACCTCCTCTTTTCGTATACAATTTTTTTATAACTAGCCTGAAGATCGTTATTATTATGTGCAAGAGGTCCTCTCTTGTATACTATGGCACCTCCTCTTTTCGTATACAATTTTTTTATAACTAGCCTGAAGATCGTTATTATTATGTGCAAGAGGTCCTCTCTTGTATACTATGGCACCTCCTCATTTCGTATACTATTTTTTTATAGCTAGCCTGAAGATCGTGATTATTATGGGCAAGAGGTCCCCTCTTGAATACTACGGGACGTCTTCTTCTCGTATACTAATTTTTATAACTAGCCTGAAGATCGTGATTATTATGTGCAAGAGGTCCCTCTTGTATACTACGGGACCTCCTCATTTCGTATACTAATTTTTTATAACTAGCCTGAAGATCGTGATTTTTTATGTGCAAGAGGTCCCCTCTTGCATACTACGGGACCTCCTCTTTTCGTATACTAATTTTTTTATAGCTATCTTGAACATCGTGATTATTATGTGCAAGAGGTCCCCTCTTGTATACTACGGGACCTCCTCTTTTCCTAAACTAATTTTTATAACTAGCCTGAAGATCGTGATTATTATGTGCAAGAGGTCCTCTCTTGTATACTATGGCACCTCCTCATTTCGTATACTATTTTTTATAGCTAGCCTGAAGATCGTGATTATTATGGGCAAGAGGTCCCCTCTTGAATACTACGGGACGTCTTCTTCTCGTATACTAATTTTTATAACTAGCCTGAAGATCGTGATTATTATGTGCAAGAGGCCCCTCTTGTATACTACGGGACCTCCTCATTTCGTATACTAATTTTTTATAACTAGCCTGAAGATCGTGATTTTTATGTGCAAGAGGTCCCCTCTTGCATACTACGGGACCTCCTCTTTTCGTATACTAATTTTTTTATAGCTATCTTGAACATCGTGATTATTATGTGCAAGAGGTCCCCTCTTGTATACTACGGGACCTCCTCTTTTCGTATACTAATTTTTTATAGCTAGCCTGAAGATCGTGATTATTATGTGCAAGAGGTCCCCTCTTGTATACTACGGGACCTCCTCTTTTCGTATACTAATTTTTTATAGCTAGCCTGAAGATCGTGATTACTATGTGCAAGAGGTCCCCTCTTGTATACTACGGGACCTCCTCTTTTCGTATACTAATTTTTTATAGCTAGCCTGAAGATCGTGATTACTATGTGCAAGAGGTCCCCTCTTGTATACTACGGGGCCTCCTCTTTTCGTATACTAATTTTTATAGCTAGCCTGAAGATCGTGATTATTATGTGCAAGAGGTCCCTCTTGTATACTACGGGACCTCCTCATTTCGTATACTAATTTTTATAACTAGCCTGAAGATCGTGATTTTTATGTGCAAGAGGTCCCCTCTTGCATACTACGGGACCTCCTCTTTTCGTATACTAATTTTTTATAGCTATCTTGAACGTCGTGATTATTATGTGCAAGAGGTCCCCTCTTGTATACTACGGGACCTCCTCTTTTCGTATACTAATTTTTATAACTAGCCTGAAGATCGTAATTTTTATGTGCAAGAGGTCCCCTCTTGCATACTACGGGACCTCCTCTTTTCGTATACTAATTTTTTATAGCTAGCCTGAAGATTGTGATTATTATGTGCAAGAGGTCCCCTCTTGTATACTACGGGACCTCCTCTTTTCGTATACTAATTTTTATAGCTAGCCTGAAGATCGTGATTATTATGTGCAAGAGGTCCCTCTTGTATACTACGGGACCTCCTCATTTCGTATACTAATTTTTTATAACTAGCCTGAAGATCGTGATTTTTATGTGCAAGAGGTCCCCTCTTGCATACTACGGGACCTCCTCTTTTCGTATACTAATTTTTTTATAGCTATCTTGAACATCGTGATTATTATGTGCAAGAGGTCCCCTCTTGTATACTACGGGACCTCCTCTTTTCGTATACTAATTTTTATAACTAGCCTGAAGATCGTGATTATTATGTGCAAGAGGTCCCCTC
This sequence comes from Amblyomma americanum, assembly GCF_052857255.1. Classification (NCBI taxonomy): domain Eukaryota; kingdom Metazoa; phylum Arthropoda; class Arachnida; order Ixodida; family Ixodidae; genus Amblyomma; species Amblyomma americanum. The sequence goes on from NC_135504.1 coordinate 54,494,259, forward strand.
TTGTATACTACGGGACCTCCTCTTTTCGTATACTAATTTTTTATAGCTAGCCTGAAGATCGTGATTACTATGTGCAAGAGGTCCCCTCTTGTATACTACGGGACCTCCTCTTTTCGTATACTAATTTTTTATAGCTAGCCTGAAGATCGTGATTACTATGTGCAAGAGGTCCCCTCTTGTATACTACGGGGCCTCCTCTTTTCGCATACTATTTTTTTATAACTAGCCTGAAGATCGTGATTATTATGTGCAAGAGGTCCCCTCTTGTATACTACGGGACCTCCTCTTTTCGTATACTAATTTTTTATAGCTAGCCTGAAGATCGTGATTATTATGTGAAAGAGGTCCTCTCTTGTATACTATGGCACCTCCTCATTTCGTATACTATTATTTTATAGCTAGCCTGAAGATCGTGATTATTATGGGCAAGAGGTCCCCTCTTGTATACTACGGGACCTCCTCTTTTCGTATACTAATTTTTATAACTAGCCTGAAGATCGTGATTATTATGTGCAAGAGGTCCCCTCTTGTATACTACGGGACCTCCTCTTTTCGTATACTAATTTTTTATAGCTAGCCTGAAGATCGTGATTACTATGTGCAAGAGGTCCCCTCTTGTATACTACGGGACCTCCTCTTTTCGTATACTAATTTTTTATAGCTAGCCTGAAGATCGTGATTACTATGTGCAAGAGGTCCCCTCTTGTATACTACGGGGCCTCCTCTTTTCGCATACTATTTTTTTATAACTAGCCTGAAGATCGTGATTATTATGTGCAAGAGGTCCCCTCTTGTATACTACGGGACCTCCTCTTTTCGTATACTAATTTTTTATAGCTAGCCTGAAGATCGTGATTATTATGTGAAAGAGGTCCTCTCTTGTATACTATGGCACCTCCTCATTTCGTATACTATTATTTTATAGCTAGCCTGAAGATCGTGATTATTATGTGCAAGAGGTCCCCTCTTGTATTCTACAGGACCTCCTCTTTTCGTATACAATTTTTTTATAACTAGCCTGAAGTTCGTGATTATTATGTGCAAGAGGTCCCCTCTTGTATACTACGGGACCTCCTCTTTTCGTATACTAATTTTTATAGCTAGCCTGAAGATCGTGATTACTATGTGCAAGAGGTCCTCTCTTGTATACTATGGCACCTCCTCATTTCGTATACTATTATTTTATAGCTAGCCTGAAGATCGTGATTATTATGGGCAAGAGGTCCCCTCTTGTATACTACGGGACGTCTTCTCGTATACAAATTTTTATAACTAGCCTGAAGATCGTGATTATTATGTGCAAGAGGTCCCCTCTTATATACTACGGGACCTCCTCTTTTCGTATACTAATTTTTTATAGCTAGCCTGAAGATCGTGATTATTATGTGCAAGAGGTCCCCTCTTGTATTCTACAGGACCTCCTCTTTTCGTATACAATTTTTTTATAACTAGCCTGAAGATCGTTATTATTATGTGCAAGAGGTCCCCTCTTGTATACTACGGGACCTCCTCTTTTCGTATACTAATTTTTATAGCTAGCCTGAAGATCGTGATTACTATGTGCAAGAGGTCCTCTCTTGTATACTATGGCACCTCCTCATTTCGTATACTATTATTTTATAGCTAGCCTGAAGATCGTGATTATTATGGGCAAGAGGTCCCCTCTTGTATACTACGGGACGTCTTCTTCTCGTATACAAATTTTTATAACTAGCCTGAAGATCGTGATTATTATGCGCAAGAGGTCCCCTCTTATATACTACGGGACCTCCTCTTTTCGTATACTAATTTTTTATAGCTAGCCTGAAGATCGTGATTACTATGTGCAAGAGGTCCCCTCTTGTATACTACGGGGCCTCCTCTTTTCGCATACTATTTTTTTATAACTAGCCTGAAGATCGTGATTATTATGTGCAAGAGGTCCCCTCTTGTATATTACGGGGCCTCCTCTTTTCGCATACTATTTTTTTATAACTAGCCTGAAGATCACTGATAAAATTCTGATTCCTAGTCTGATTCCCAGCGATGAAAGCTGGACAGGCCCTGCCAGCACTCATGGCCCGTTGTCTGAAGCGTAACAAATCCAAGGCGCCCGTGTGCTGTGCGATGTCAGTGTACGTTAAAGATCCCCACGTGGTCGAAATTATTCCGGAGCCCTCCACTACGGCCTCTTTCTTCCTTTCTTGTTTCACTCCCTCCTTTATCCCTTCACTTACGGCGCGGTTCAGCTGTCCAACAATATATGAGCAGATACTGCACAATTTCCTTTCCCCAAGAAATAATAATGATTATTATTAACAAAGCTTTTAGACGAAACTGGGGCAAGTTCAGGGAACAAACTTACGCCGTATTCCAGTCGGCGATCTGCAGCCTTGACCTGAATCAGCGAAGAAGCGCAAAATATGTCTCCGCCAATAAGAACTGATGATTTGGATCCAAGCTGCCCCATAGAATTTTTTTTTTCTGTCCGCGGGGCAGCAAAACGTGCTCCGGGTCACCGACTGGACTATGCCATTAGAACAATGTTGCCAGCGGCCGCTGTAGTATTAGCTTAGTAGCTAAATGCGCGTATGACTTGCTTCGAACAGTTCACACCTCATCTGAACATACCCAGCAATTCTGCACAAGAACATTTTTGAGCGGGAAATCGTTTATGAATGCAATTTTTTACATAATGTAGGATTTCACTGTAACAGTCAATATATGCGCAGATCACCCGAAGGCAGTCTTGCAATTTGTTTTTTTCTATTCACGTTTCTCCTGTCGTAGAAAGCGTTCCCCATTGGTTTTGTATGGCAGTCTTAACTGTTCAATGCGATCGCTGGAAACACTTTAAACGAAATATTTTGCTACATATCAGAATAATGGACCATTACCTTCAATATTTTCATAACAGTGACTTACAATTTTCGAATTTTCGCAATTTTTGCCCGAGAAAGCTGGACATGAATATTTAGCTGAGACTAATTAATTAGCTTTTAAAGGACACTGAGCAGTTCCTAATCCAGTTTTTGTTCTTGATAACATTTACATGGCTGTTTTTTTGTATGCTGATGCTTCTCCGACAGCAAAACAAATTTATTGCGTACAAATTTTTATTGAACAATTTGAGCACCACTCCATACTGACTCTCGGCGTCAAGGCCGATAAGGGCTCCTTGATCGCCGTCTGGCCGTGAAGACTGATGCAGCATAGTGTGAGGAACACACACGCAGAAGGAACTGTCCTGAAGCACCTCAGTTTGCTTACGAGAGGGACTGGTGATGTAAACACATGCATGCTACGCTAAAATGCTATATTAGCAGCAGTTGCCTGTGACGTCAGGTGTGGTAGCCAAAGAGTATTCATTCATTCAACAATTGACGCGCATTGCCCGAAGGCGCTGTAGTATAGGGAGTTAATAATAATAATAATAATAATAATAATAATAATTGGTTTTTGGCGAATGGAAATGGCGCAGTATCTGTCTCATATATCGTTGGACACCTGAACCACGCCGTAAGGTAAGGGATAAGTGAAAGAAGAAAGGAAGAGAGATGTGCCGTAGTGGAGGGCTCCGGAATAATTTCGACCACCTGGGGATCTTCAACGTGCACTGACATCGCACAGCACACGGGCGCCTTAGCGTTTTGCCCCCATAAAAACGCAGCCGCCGCGGTCGGGTTCGAAACCGGGAACTCCGGATCAGTATAGCCGAGCGCACTAACCACTGACCCACCGCGGGGGTTACAAGTCGGAAAAAAACACATCTCTATTCCTCCTTTATCCCTTCCCTTACGGCGCGGTTCAGGTCTCGAACGATATATAAGACAGATATTGAGCCATTTCCTCTTCCCCAAAACCAATTATTATTATTATTATTATTATTATTATTATTATTATTATTATTATTATTATTATTATTATTATTATTATTATTATTATTATTATTATTATTATTATTATTATTATTGATAGCGCACACTTGCATATCTGAAAGCAGGCTTCATTGTCGCATACATATAACAAAAAATATCTGCATTTGCAACAGTTGTGAGGTGCATGTCAGCAGGAGTGCCTGCTCCAAAGCGTGCTCCAAAGCATGTTCCAAGGCGGCTCCGTGGCGTTCTGGCGTTGTTCCTTGTTATCAAAGCTGGAGCTGACAAACGGCAGATAGGGAAAAAAAAAGAACGCTTCCAAAATACGGCCCCTGCGTGCCTTAGGCAACCGCTAAAAATACGCTTTGTTTCTTTTAACACCTGTCTCACGTTTGGTCACTCACTCACCCACTGCTACACCTTGCCTACGCGTTGATTCATCCCTCCCGATATTCTACCCCAGCAGCTTTGTTCGCGGTTACACCCACCTGACAGCGGGGCTGATCGGGAAGCCATTGTGCACCACGATGGGACAGTGTGACACACGGAGACGGGTGTGCGAAGCCATTGTTCAGCTCGCCGTGGGAAAGTGACACCTCGGACTGCTTGCGTAAAGCTGTGCTGGCGTGTGGGCATCCCATTCAGCACGCGCGGCGGGAAATGCGTGTGAACGGTGTCAGACAAACGAGTGATATACAGACAACAGCGAGTGCATTCGTCGGCACCGAACATCTCCGGCGCTTTATACACTTGCGGCTACGGCGGCAAAGGCCTGGAAGCATACGACGCGGAAGAAGACGATGGAAGAATAAAATGACAGCCCACAGAGGCGCAGCTGCGTTTTGACTGCACCATCTTCGGACGACACGAAACCGCTCCTTTACTACGTGCCGTTTCGAAATTTGCGCCGTAAAATTAACAAAGCGAACTTACGATGTGCTGGGAGGCCATATACAATATGTAACGACTCGATCGTTATGCAATGTTCCTAGATATAGATCTACCACCAGTTGAACACAGACTAACACTATTCGCTTCTACGTGAGACGTGGAATTCAATACCCTAGACCAGCAGTAGTGGATTACACGGACAGAATGATACGTACGTAAATAAAAACAACTGACAGAGACCTTTTAAATCGTTCTGGTCTTCGGTGCATCAAGATTTGCTCAGTGGTTTGTTTACACGATGACTGTACAGACTCCAGGGGCCAAGGAGCACTCAAGCCGCGTTTGAATGTCTTTTCCCTTGACTCCTTTCTCACTCTATAGTGAGTATGAATGAATGAATGAATGAATGAATGAATGAATGAATGAATGAATGAATGAATGAATGAATGAAATGTAAGTACCGGGAATGTAAGGTGTGCTTCCCTGAAAGTCTCATTTGAACAAAAACGTGCGCCAGACATAATTAGCAGTATCTATCCGACTTCGATCGCTACAAGCGGGTTCCTCAGTAGCCGACGTATTTGTCACGGATCTCTCCGGAGAACACTCGGACCGAAAGAATGGACTAGGCGTCGGGTGTACCCACACAAGCGCACATTTAATACACCCTACGTGGCACACACACTAGAACACAAATCTAACAAAACCAACACAAAGCACAAAGACTATAAATACACACGGCCCGGGCACACTGCTACTAGCGACTACTACTAGTGTTCTACTATTAGCGGTCGGCGTTCGTGCTCACGGTTGGTTCGGTGGGGCTGCGGCGTTGTATGGATCCAGTAGGCGGCGTTCGCCATGCTTGAGCTGGCGTCGCTGGCGGCGTTCGACGCGCTTGGGCTGGCGTCGCTGGCTGCGTCGTACAAGCTCCAGGTGGAGGTGAAGCCGGTGTTGTTGGCTTTGGGGGCACCACCCGGATGGGTGGCAACAGCGCTGGAGACACCCCTGGCCGTAGCAGGTGGTAGCGTTCTCCGTTGACTCCCCGGAACGGGCTCAGGCACGGCAGGAAGTCCACGATGCGATGTCGTAGAACGCGAGCTCACCGGAGCAGTAGCCGGCGTCGCTCTCTTCCAGCCGATGTGTCCCTTACCTGCCGGAGCCTCCGCTTCTCTGCTGTTCCCCCCTGGTGCCTCGCTCTCAGTCGCCCTTTCATAGCCTTGGCGTCAGTCCACTTAAGCCTTGTCGTCGTCTTCTTCTATTCTCCACCAATCATCTCTCTCCACCTCAACGAATGCTTCTCCACCAATCATCTCTCTCATCCTCAACGAATGCTTCTTCTTCCTCTTCTTTATTCTTCGGTTAATTCGCGTCGTCTTCTTCACACTCTTTTCCTTTAAAATTTAATTTAGACTCCTTAATATATGTGACAGTATTATAAACAAGCAACGATTGTGATTTACGTAGCAAAACATTTTGGATCAAACAATAGACTTCTGCAGACATGTCATCACCGCACGTCATGTATGACGTCATGTTGTGACGTCATGTATGCGGATCCTATAGGAAAGCCCCGAGGCTTTCCCGCAGCTCTATGGGAAGTCTTTCCAAATCATATAGTTTACTGTTACGGCAACATTTGGCCGCGGCTGCAAATACTTCTTCAAAGCCCGGCGGCGCGGGGGGAAGGGAACGCGATGCTCTGAAAAGTTATCCTTGACTCTACGCCGGGTTCGAACCCGACCGCGGCGGCTGCGTTTTTATGGAGGCGAAACGCTAAGGCGCCCGTGTGCTGTGCGATGTCAGTGCATGTTAAGGATTCCCAAGTGATCGAAATTATTCCGGAGCCCTCCACTACGGCACCTTTCTTCCTTTCTTCTTTCACTCCCTCCTTTATCCCTTCCCTTGCGGCGCGGTTCAGGTGTCCAACGATATATGAGACATACTGCGCCATTTATTTTACCCACAAAACCAATTATTAGTATGATTAAAGTGGACGATCTTTCCCATCGGGCCACGCGCGTTGACGTCATGCCATTTACAGCAGGAGAAGGTCTTCTGAGTGGAAAGCATAAAGTGCAGTAGCAAAGTATGATGACTGTAACGGATGCTGCAGTTCCACCATCCCCACATAGAAGCTGTGCAGGTCTGGAGTCGCACATCTCAGTTGTTTCTTGCTTGCTTGGTGCGCATCTATTTGAAAAAATGGCACGAAAAATAAATGGCGGGTGACATTTTATTCACTCAGTGCGCTTGTCTTCATAAAGCTCGAAAGGAGGAACGAAATGGTACGTTACGCAGGTCTACAAGGGATAGCAACCACTACAACAGAAAGAAACCGCTCTTGGATACCATTTGAGCAATATGTGCCACAGCTCTATTCGGAACACTTACGGGGAAGAAAGCTCGTTCCGCGGTACCAGTAAAAAAAAAAAAAGTTACTACGGGCTGTGCTATTCGCGATGCCAACGGGAAGTAAACCCCGCTTCAGGATACCCTTACGGCAAAATGGTAGGGTAATTCTACAGTACTATTCGGGTACCAACGAGGAACAAAACCCGTTTTTTGGTACACAACATGACAGTCGCCCACACCGGGTGCTCTCCAGTGCGCGACAGCAACTTTTGGCAGCAAAAATGCAATAGAGGACAGATAAATTATACAAAAATATAAAAAACGAAGGAACAGTGAGACGTTTGTAACAAAATCGAATGCAATCAGTTACGATCTATATCGATCGAACGCCTAGAAACACGGCTCATAGTTTATCAATGTAAAACACATTGCTTACTCCAAAACACAAGATCGCGTATACGGTAAAACGAGGTGTTGGAGTTCTCCGCTTAAACCGGGGAAAAAAAAAAGATATAGCTGGCTGAGTATTGAGTACGGGCTGCACTCGACCACAACACAGAGTAACAGAACGCGGAATCCAGATGGGCCGTGAGGAAACGGGATGGTCGGATTACTGGTACTGGTGAGGCATTGCTTAGCTACTTTAGACTGATGCCGCGTTCAGACCGAAACGCCCTGCTACATCGTCAAGCTTGGCCTACTAGTGCATCGCTTTCTGCATGCAGACTGTCTTCCCATTACTGTAAGAAGACTACAGACTCTGTTAACTTTCTATTGATATTTCCACCTTTCTATTCATAATCTATAGACTGTCTATAGAAAAAAGTCTACTGAAGGCGTATGGCCATAAGTCTACAGATTGGCTATAGGCTGTCTATATATAATTTCCATTGGCTTTAGGCTATTCACTAGGATTTGTAACTTTCGTAACTCCTTCCTTGCTTACCTCGCCTGTTCAAATCATTCAGTTTGCACGATGGCACAAAATGCCCCCTTCAGAGCTATCCAGGACGTTCCTACACAAGAAACGCCGTTCAATACGTTGCAAAAGGACTCCATTTTAGTTTTGGAATTATTTTCGTCAGTCGCATGAGGGAGCATTTTAAACCTCGCACTAAACGTGTCAACACGGAGTGATCACCATTATAAAAATGGTCTGTGGACAATCTATAGACTTTATAGCGCACAGTGACGCATGCAAAGCGGAGGCGGTAAGATCGGCGTTCCCAGCCGGCAAAAACAGAAAATAAGGATCAACGGCGCGTGCTCGATGCGCAAGCACGGCACGGGTTGTTCGGTGCTAAAAGCCTGCTACGCTAAATCTCTTGCTCTGGCGCTCCGCTGCGACCCCGCGAATTCCCTAGAACTTCTTAGACTCTATTGACTTTCTATTGATATTTCCATCTGTCTATTCACAATCTACAGACTGCCTATAGACAAAAGTCTACTGAAGGTGTATGACCATAAATCTATAGATTGTCGCTGGTCAGCAGTGCCTCCCACCGCTCAAAAGACGTGTTTTCCGTCTGTTGAGTTTGGTTTGGCCCCACATCGCTACGAAATGTGGAAGAGTGTAGGGTGGACCTGGCACCCGGGACTGGTGTCGGAGTGTAATGTTGGGTGTATGAGATGTAGTCTATGGAGGTTTGGAAATGTGTTTGCTTGTATCTGCCGCCAAGAGACGGCATCCTGGGGTGTCTAATTTCCTATGAGGTGAAGGGAAGTGTCTCCTTTGAAGACGCTCAAAATTGAAGCGTTCATTATACTTGGAACGTAGAGGGGTAAAAGCGAGCACGGTGTGTGGCCCCGCTCGGTTGATGATGCCTCGAGCTAGAGCATGTGCCCTCTCATTTCCCTCCTGCCCCTCGTGGCCTGGGGTCCAGATGATTTGGTGGTGCTTGGTGAGGGGTGTAGTGCCCATGAGCCGACTGAGGTGCTTGGGAACTCGGCCTCTCAGGAAGTTTCGACACGCGCGTTGCGAGCCTGTGATCACACGAGCGCTTTGGCCTTGGGACTCGCAATGCCTAATGGCAATGGCCGTAGAGATGGGTCGCTCAGGAGTGAGCCGGATCTTCTGAGCAGCTCTTTTAAAAGAGCGGGTGAGCCGTGGCTCAGTAAAAGTGAGCGGCGGCTCTTTTGGAGATCCGGCTCACTGATCCATAGGACCGTAGTCCCGCGTAGTGATCCGTGCCGAACGGCGAACTCTCTGTTCCGTCAGAGCTGGGTCTTCTGCCGGGTGCGATTTGCGCGCCATCTGTTAGCAGTGCGAGAAAGCTGGTTTGTCGTTCAGTTAGCCGTGTCGAACCGTCCGTCAGAGCTGCTGGGTGCGATTTGCGCTCCATCTATTAGCAGTGCGAGAAAGCTGGTTGAGTGAACGGCTCGCCCGCTCGCTGAACGAGAGATCCGGATCTCCAAAGCAGCCAATCGGCTCGAGCCGATCGAGCCGATTGGCTCCTTTGGAGACCCGGATCTTTTGAAGAGCCGGGTCTTTGGCTCAGTGAGCCGTTTGGCTCTTTTGGAGAGCCGCTCTTCTGGTGAACCGATTCTCTCGTTCAGTGAGCCGTTTGGCTCTTTTGGAGAGCCGCTCTTCTGGTGAACCGATTCTCTCGTTCAGTGAGCCGTTTGGCTCTTTTGGAGAGCCGCTCTTCTGGTGAACCGATCCTCTCGTTCAGTGAGCCGTTTGGCTCTTTTGGAGAGCCGCTCTTCTGGTGAACCGATCCTCTCGTTCAGTGAGCCGTTTGGCTCTTTTGGAGAGTCGCTCTTCTGGTGAACCGATTCTCTCGTTCAGTGAGCCGTTTGGCTCTTTTGGAGAGTCGCTCTTCTGGTGAACCGATTCTCTCGTTCAGTGAGCCGTTTGGCTCTTTTGGAGAGTCGCTCTTCTGGTGAACCGATTCTCTCGTTCAGTGAGCCGTTTGGCTCTTTTGGAGAGTCGCTCTTCTGGTGAACCGATTCTCTCGTTCAGTGAGCCGTTTGGCTCTTTTGGAGAGCCGCTCTTCTGGTGAACCGATTCTCTCGTTCAGTGAGCCGTTTGGCTCTTTTGGAGAGACGCTCTTCTGGTGAACCGACTCTCTCGTGCAGTGAGCCGTGTGGCTCTTTTGGAGAGCCGCTCTTCTGGTGAACCGATTCTCTCGTTCAGTGAGCCGTTTGGCTCTTTTGGAGAGTCGCTCTTCTGTTGAACCAATTCTCTCGTTCAGTGAGCCGTTTGGCTCTTTTGGAGAGTCGCTCTTCTGGTGGACCGATTCTCTCGTTCAGTGAGCCGTTTGGCTCTTTTGGAGAGCCGCTCTTCTGGTGAACCGATTCTCTCGTTCAGTGAGCCGTTTGGCTCTTTTGGAAAGCCGCTCTTCTGGTGAACCGATTCTCTCGTTCAGTGAGCCGTTTGGCTCTTTTGGAAAGCCGCTCTTCTGGTGAACCGATTCTCTCGTTCAGTGAGCCGTTTGGCTCTTTTGGAGAGTCGCTCTTCTGGTGAACCGATTCTCTCGTTCAGTGAGCCGTTTGGCTCTTTTGGAAAGCCGCTCTTCTGGTGAACCGATTCTCTCGTTCAGTGAGCCGTTTGGCTCTTTTGGAGAGCCGCTCTTCTGGTGAACCGATTCTCTCGTGCAGTGAGCCGTGCGGCTGTTTTGGAGGGCCGCTTCTTTCTCGTTCAGTGAGCCGTGCGGCTCTTTTGGAGATCCGCTTCTCTCTCGTTCAGTGAGCCGTTCGAAGAACCGTTCAATCAGAGCCGGGTCTTCTAGCAAAGTGTGTATTTCTGGGCGAGTTGGTTGAGATACATTCCGAGCAAAAGAGCGCTCGCAGAGCTCGTCCTCGCTTTGTGTTATCCTGCGGTGTTGTGTCTTCCTTGTTGTCGTCCGTTGTCTGCGAGCGCTGTTTCGCTCAGAACGTGTCTTCTGGCAAATCATTGGCAAAGGATGGCGCCGTTCGTTGACAGCTGTTGTTCCGGGAGAGAAAAAAATAAAGAGCCAGAGACGCACTTGAAGGAGCCGGTAGCATGCGGAAGGAAAAGAAAAAAAAAGTGATGGTCCCTGCGCCGCACTTGTTTAGAGAGGATGTTGAAAGGAAAGAACCACGGCTCACTCGTTCTTTAAAGGAGTTGCTCAAAAGACCCGGCTCTTTCCTGAGCGACCCAAGTGAGCGGGTGAGCCGTTCAAATGATCCGGCTCACTTCAGTGAGCCGTTTTGCCCATCTCTAAATTTGGCCGCGCTGCTGGTCTCGACGCGGCAAGCGTGCACGCAGCTGACGGGCACGTGGCGCCATCTAGCGCCTTCAGGGTGATCTGCGCACGCGCAGTGCCGCCCCGCGGAAGTAAATCACGTTAGCGGGTCGCGGTATGCTATAACTGCGCGACCCAGCTTTTCGAATTAAACTTGTATTTACTTTTGTCTTACGACTCGATCACTTGACTTGACTATTTTCCTTTTTTTTCGACGATAGCATTTCATTAGTAGCAACCACTTTTCTCTAAACACGACCATTAACTATTCTTGTACCAAACAAGCCAAGTTAGACCGTACGCGACTTTTGCATTAGGTTGCCACACATATCACCGAGAAAAAACACGGCAATTCTAAGTCTAGAAATATTTGCTTCAAAAAAAAAAAACTAAAAGTGCGGTCAGAAATAAAAATCGTCTTGAAAACTAAGGTGGCAGACTGGGCATGTTGGTGATTCATAATGGATTAATGTACAGCGCAAATACAGACAAGGACACAAGAAAGAATGACATGGAACACACGAGCGCTGACTTGCAACAGGTTTATTTCGAAATTCGGACCAGTATTTATAGCAAAACCAGGCAATCATCACGCATGCGCAGTAGGAGTCAAATGTCTCAAATATAACAGCTCTTTGTTAGTTAGAGCAATAGATGACTTGGCCACGCAGGACTCACCCAACCGGTCTATCAATTCAGCCTCTACTATCTCTCTAGTTAGTTGGCAACGGTGTTTGGCGATCACAGAACAATCTTTGTTCACAGGCCGACACACAAAATCTTCATCAGAATCGCTCTCATCATTACCGTTCTTACATTTTCTGCAGTGAGCGTCCAGGAACCCTCCTCGCCGTTCAGACACATTATTGCAGTGTTCTCGGAGGCGGTCATTCAAACATCTACCGCTTTGCCCTACATAACTCTTTCCACATTTCAAAGGGATGCTGTAGACGATGGACTGCGTACATTCAACGAACTTAGTTCGGTGCTTCTTTTTGCAGTTCTGATTTTTTGAATCAGTGGGCCTGGACAGTCTGCACAATTTTTGTAGCTTATCGGGTGCGGAGAAAAGAACTTTTACGTACCCCCGTTCACCGATCTTTTTAAGGCGATGGGACAGGCCATGAATGTACGGGATCACAGCAATCCGTTTTGTTGAAGGCGATAGTGACGTACAATCCGTTTTGTTGAAGGCGGTAGTGACGTACGAGGGTCTGTTGAGCACAGGCGCCTCGTACGTCACTACCGCCTTCAACAAAACGGATTGCTGTGATCCCGTACATTCATGGCCACACAATTAAGCCTAGTGCTACGCATTGCACCTGAATGCCGCAAGTGGTGTGGTAGCTGCTAACTCTGTATGTTTTGGATAAAGGAGTGCCGAATTTTAATACGTCGGTTGACTGCAGGTTGGGGCTTAAGAGCCATACTGGCTGGAAGTTCTGAAACATAAGGTGGTAGCTACTAATGGTTGGTGAGCAGAAGAAACAATTCGGAAAAGAATAGTCGAAAAAAGAAATCCCAGCTTACATGCGTTCGAAAAAGAGGCGTGCCGGTCAAAGACCAAGAAACGTTCTCCGTAGCCCAAGCATGCAATTGGGGACGCTGTCTTCAGCACCGCTTTTTCCGCACAGTCTGAATGGATCGCTGGGAATCCATACGTCAGGAATGAAGATGAGCAGCCTCATTTTGCGCTGAGCAAGCGGACACAGCCGCATCGCGAAACGCGATCAGAGACGACACCAGAACATTCGTGGTGGAGTGGCACCGAGAAGCAGCAGATCTGGCATAATCAATAGATGCTTAAGTCATTATTTTCTGCTGCAATTGTCATTATCAGTCCGGCAATGCCTCCTTCGGCGGCTGCAGTCTGTCTGAGAACCTGAACCTCTCCTGTCTTCTTTCCCGAATGCGATAATAGCTCTAGCACCGACGAGGTTCTGGCCCGAGGCGAGCTGTGTAAACCGAATCCTGATTCTATTCATTTTTTTTTAATTGCCTGCCCTTCGGCATTGGCTGGAGCAACGCCAGGCCCCGTATACCCTTTGGTTTAAGCCCAGGCCGTGACTTAGCTCAGCCTATTGCGAAAGGCGGGAAGTTCAAAAATGTAATCGATTTGGGCAGGAACCGTTTTATATCGACCCTGACCGTGTTCAACCGTTCACTCTCATGATCAACATCTTATGCGCGGCGCGGAAAACGAGTTTACCGACCGCAACGTTACTAGATCCTTTAGTAGCGTTGGTCGACCGCGGCGTGCGTGTCTGCTCGCGGCAGCTAGCGGGGTTTTTTGCAACCTCAACTCTGCGTTATATAGTAACCGACAGATGGAAGCACCACACTGCAGCGGAAAAAGCGACATCGTGGTTTGGAATACTCCCACTGTAGCAGTGGAAATACCCCAAGCAGGTGACCCAGATTCTTCTGTGTATAACTTTATTTCTCTACAGGGAGAGTTGGTCGAACGAAGGGTGTCTTTCCGTACGCCCTGAATCACAGCAAGTACGTCGTAGAACCAGCACAGAGATAGCAATTTCCCTGATGCAGCTATAAGTGCGCCGCAGCTAAATGCAACAGCGCAAAGTCCGCATTTCGAAGCATCGTTCTAATTTGAGCGGGACGGTTCCTTATCCCACTTCCTTCTCTGCCAGCACATAGCATTCTAACGCAGCTGAATATCTTGCTTTCCCATCTGATCTCTAAGCGAAACGCCGCATTAATAGGCGGTAACATTAGAGGTAGTGCAATGTACCCACATCGTGGAAAATACTCACGCATGCGCACCAAACTGCCGCAGAGGCACAATTTTATTATCGACTCTGACGTCCCTTCTAAGCGCGTCGTCTGGTAATAGCGACAGCAAATCCGCGAGGAGCTCGCATTCCGTCCTTCATCACGCACATACAAAGAAACGACTCGTTGCTATGGGGACAGGCGCCACACGTGACCGCCTGACGTCACAACTGTTGCTAGGACACGCGAAGCGTCCAGCTGAGAGCGATTCAAAGCCTGCGCGGGCGCCAGCTGATGTTAGCACGCGCTCCCAACACGACCCGGAGAGGAAGCAGTTTGGCGCGTGCCGCTAATCGCGGCGAAATTGGCCACTTCGAACCTACAATCGCGGCTACGTGCACCCCAATTCTTGTCCGACCCACCTGTGTGGGTACGTGCCATTGTACGAGGATAAGCGCAGCGCTGTAGAGCGGAGCCAGAATAGTCCATATCACGGCAAGCAGACTGGCAGCAGTCGACAGCGGCAGCCATCGGACTAATCGCTGGTCCCAGTCGCAACAAAGGCAGCAGAACACACAAATGGCGAGGAACACGCTTTTATTATAAAAGCGACATCATTGTCATGCATAATGAACTGCTGGTATTTACACAGATGAGAAAAATATGCAGATAATTTAACAAGTTCGTGACGTCCTCCTGCATGATGAGGATGAATATTTACAAATGCGTGTCCCTCGGCTGGCCGGCACCGGTCGAGAGGCGAGGGTGACCCTTCGATGAACATGAGGGGATGACGTAGTGGGGAAGCGCCTTACGTGCGCTTTCAGTAGCCGCACCGCGCTTGTGATGGGGGCGACAGGTGAGTATGATGAGTGTGCCGTAGACACTGGCGGTGATGGGTGCATGGCCAGCTTACTTCTTCGCTGCCTTCTTGGGGGTAGCCTTCTTCGCGACCTTGGGCTTCTTGGGAGTCTTCGCCTTCTTGGGTGCCTTGGGCTTCTTCGCAACCTTAGGCTTGGCCGCGGCGGCCTTGGGCTTTGCTGCCTTCGCTGCCTTGGGCTTGGCGGCCTTCTTGGCGGGGGACTTGGCTGCCTTGGGCTTTGCCACCTTCTTGGGCTTCGCTGCTCCGGCCTTCTTGGGACCACGCTTGGCAGGCGCCTTCTTGGGTCCAGCTGCAGCTTTGTCGGCGAGGCGGAAAGACCCGGACGCACCCGTGCCTTTGGAGTGCTTCAGCAGGCCAGTCTGGACGGCGCGCTTGAGCGCGAGCTTGAGGTGCGTGTTGACGACCTTGGTGTCCTTGCCGACGTCATAGTGGCCCATGATGTACTTGTGGATGGCCTGGCGAGAAGAACCGCCGCGCTCCTTCAGTGCCTCGATGGACTTTTTCACCATCTCGGTGTACTTGGGGTGGCTGGCGGGCTTTTTCGCCTTCTTGGCGCCGCCGGCCGCGGACTTGCGGCCCTTGGCCTTGGGCGTGGCGGCAGCGACGGGCTTGACCTCGGCATCAGACATGACGGGAGCTGGAAGGGTATCCGTGCCTGAACAGCGGACGCGAATCGCAGAGAAATGCACCGGGCGAAGAGCGCGAGCGAGCGGAGCGAACTACGTCCGAACCGGTTGCAGTGCGAGAGAGCGAAGGGAAAAACATCGCGAGAGCGGGCGCTTTTATAGGAAGCGCGCGGACGTCGCGGAGGACTACAACAATATATCGTGCGGCCCAGCGCCGCAAATGCCGCTGCTCGAGTTTGAGATTGTGTTTGTTGGGCGAGAAATGTGACTGCTCGCGCGTCGTCCGCTCTTCGGACGAGTGATAAAATGTGCGAACAACGTAGCAGGGGTATTAGAGGAAGCTTGTGCAAAGTTTCCCTGCGCTGGGACGCCGGAAACTTATTAAAAAAAGAATTTTTCGGCGCGCCGGTGACAGCGAGATTGTGCTAATTCCAGGGTTCGGACCTCGGCGTTCGCGTGTCGTCGCATTGGGCCGGCTGGCAAGTGCCGAAAAACAAAATTTAATGATCCTTTTACATGTTTCAACCATTTGTCACTTGCAGCAGCGCGCGAAAGCAGAGTGAGAAGCGGAAGAAAATAGCCGGGGAAACACAAATTTGCTCCGACCCGCCATGTTGACTGCTTCGCCGGCCGCTGGCGACGTTCAGTTTTTTCGCGTTTTCGACAACTTTTCGGTCGAGTTACGCCGTTAAAATTGCAACGAAGCTCGGGATAATGTTAGTTTAAATTTTGGTACAAGTTTCCTGCCGTTTATGACCCGTTTGGGTGAGCGGCGAGCAAAAATCGAGACCAGCCTCCCCGGAGCCGTCTCCCAGATTTGTGACGTAGATCGTAGCATAGTCGGCGGTCGCCTTCGCGCGGGTCCGACTTTTCGGGGATTTTTAGCCACATATTAGAGAATATTTCTCTGCAATGTGTACGGAGAACTCGAGGAACATTTCTTTTGCGCTCTGTGTCAAATGCTCGGCGCCTGAAACGTCAATTAAAGAGAGAAAACTTAGCTCGACGAATTGCGCCCCATGGATTGCTACGGAGCAAAAGGGCCTGCGCTGGCTTTTGGCCGCTGTTTGGCATTCAAGGGACCGTCGTATTTAAGGGCCCGGAAAGGCTTGCAAAATGTGTGCCATGCATGGTATGTCTCATAGGAGATCGGCACGGAGTGATTGCGACAGGAATTAGCGCATCGCGAAAGTCGTGCAGTGTTATTTGACAGTTTTTCTTCGGGCCATAGTAAACAGCCGGGCGCGGTAGGCGCTCGGTTGGGGCGCGTTACTAAGCGGTCAGCGGATACGGGTTGCACCATTTAAGGTCGTTAATTAAGTGAATTTACTCGATCTATCAACGACGTACTGCTTGTAGCGCTGACGAGTGATTGACATTCAAGCAGCGGACGGCAATCAATGTTTATATTTGTCTGCGCTGGCGTGTTAATTTCTGCGTCGCCACCGTGCTGTTAGACTCTGTGGGCGTGCCTCCCAGGCAGCACCGAAACGTTACAACTATGTTAATTTTTTTATTTGACAAAATGTTAATATATTGCTTTTAATGTCATTTTCTTTCTACCATTTGTGAAACCTTAGAAATAAATTTGGGATAACACATGTCCAACGTTCTCGACAAAAATTTTGAAAGTTAGAAAATTGTACGACGCTATTATGGAAATATTGAAGGTAATCGGCCATTCTTCTCTTAAGTAGCAAAACCTTTCTTTTAAATTGTTCTATCGGTCGCACCGAACCGTTAAGAATGTCATAGAACCAATGGGGAAGGATTTTGAAGATGGCAAAAACGTTAATAGAAAAAAATACAGGACTGCCGCCTGGTGATCTGTGGATATATTGATTGTTATAGTGAAATCTTACATTATGTGAAAAATTGCATTCATAAACGGTTTCCCGCTCAAGAATGGTTTTGTCCACAATTGCTGGGTATGATTTTCCTCATTTTAATGAAACCTTTAAACAGTATAAATGTCACTTTCGCCAAAACGATAAACACTGCAACACCAGAACCGCCAGCTGAGATGCGGCACAATTTACATCAACACTTTGGAAGGAGCGAACGCCAGTGAGGGCAACACTCACAATACATTATAACTAATACACTCACAATACATTATAACTAATACGTGCATCTTATGCACTCACCGTGAAGCGAACAGCATCGCCTCAAGGGTCTCTTATATGATAATGGTTGACGAGTAGCATGCAGAGTTCTCTAACGATATTTTTGTAGTGTGCATCCAATCTATGACAGGCACTTCCCAGATATATAGTTCTCAAGACAAAATGTTCTGAGACACAAAATACTGGCAATGTTCTTTCATGGCTATTATTTGAACATTACAAAATTAGAACGTGTTTTATAGTTATATGAACATTGAAATAGCATAGTGTTCAGTTTTGAACGTTAGTATAAGATTTACCTCGCAACATATAACGTCATCTCTTAATTTTCAAAATTAGCATAACGTTCCAATGCAACATATGTTACTTCAACTTAATTTTATAGCATTATTCTAACGTTCCATGCTATATGCATTTGGATCTGCTTCGTCTAGCTAGATGCTAAAACTCAGCATGCCAATGCATTTTTGCGCAATTTATGATAAACTGTTATGCACTCCTTGCTGTTGTACTGAACTTCCGTAACAAAAATAGTAGAGAGTTTTAAATTCCTAGCGTAGTTTTTCCTCCCGTATGACGTGGAATGATCATGTAAGCTATATGACGAAACATTTAATCGCTTCGCAGGCCGCATTAAACATCAACTATCAATTATTCTCATTTCAACTACTGTCAAATGGTATGGCAGACCTATGCGACCTCCAGCTTTTAGCTGACTCATCAAATGCATGAACAAATGCATTCATGTTTATAACCCACCACAGATCACCCATAATGCCAAATGCCGAACATTTTCACAAAGCCCGAATAATCATCACACACATCAATAAAGCCTAATGTTGAAAAATAAAGCAAATCTACATACTTCGAAAAATTTTGAAAAATTGCTGAAAAAAAAATTACTGCGTTACCCAACAAGATACTCTGATGCTAGTTTGTTGCTACACTTTGTCTTACACTACCAAACAACAGTGTACGCTACACTTTGCCTTATCTTCTGAATGCATGCCAATCGAATAGCTCTTCTTTATTTCGTTCTTGGTGCCTTAATCTTGGCCTGAGGTAAACAACTTATCTTTGACTTCTCCTTAATCTCTGCGATAGTCCTACGTTTCCTCACACGTGTTTTCGTGTATTCCCGAGTTCGCGTAAACAGCAAGGTATGCACCAACCGGCCCTATGAAACCGATTGTACAGTTTTCATGTTATTCTGTGCTTTGTTCTATTGTTGTAATTTGTTTATGTTCAAAGCCACGATCATCACCTCACGTATGCTACAAGCATCATTTTGTGCAAATATATGTGCATCGTTTTGGTGTGCTGCTGTGCTGCCCCTGCCAAATAAACTAACCAGGGGCTGATGGCTGGTCAAGCTGCCTGCAGTCGAGCAGTTTTTTTTTCACCGCCCTCCGATCTAGTTTCATGATGGCAGATAAATATATCATTATTATTAAGTAGTTGAAAGGGCGGTCCACAGACATTGGCATCTCCCAAGAAACACAAAATATTCACAGCCTACAGTCGTGCCTCGTTAATACGGACTCTCTGGTTCCCGAGCAAAAGTGTCCACAAAGCGATTCGTGCGTATGCAATAACAAATACCCGCCGCGGTGGCTCAGTGTTTAGGGCGCTCGGCTACTGATCCGGAGTTCCCGGGTTCGAACCCGACCGCGGCGGCTGCGTTTCGATGGAGGCGAAACACAAAGGCGTCCTGCGCTGTGCGATGTCAGTGCACGTCAAAGACCCCCAGGTGATCGAAATTATTCCGGAGCCCTCCACTGCGGCACCTCTCTCTTCCTTTCTTCTTTCACTCCCTCCTTTATCCCTTCCCTTACGACGTGGTTCAGGTGTCCGCCGATATATGAGACAGATACTGCGCCATCTCCTATCCCCAAAAACCTATTATTATTATTATTATTATTATTATTATTATTATTATTATTATTATTATTATTATTATTATTATTATTATTATTATTATTATTATTATTATTATTATCATCATCTCTGAGCCTCTTCTTTATCCCTTCCCTTACGACGCGGTTCAGGTGTCAGCCGAGATGTAAGACAAATACTGCGTCATTTCCTTTACCCAAAAATTAATTAGAAAGTAAAAAAAAACAGTTAAAATAATGAATAATTAAGTAAAGATTATATTTTTTGCAGATAAAAGCGCATTATAATTACTGACTGCTGCTTTGCGTAGTGGTGGGTAGTGAAGTGGAAATCGGTCAATCTTGGAAGCTCCAGGTGTATTATTCTGATCGCCATTATCCTCAATATTTGGGAGCCGACGCGGTGGCTGAGTGGCTATGGCGCTCGGCTGCCGGCCCTAAAGACGCGGGTTCGATCCCGGCCGCGGCGGTCGAATTTCGATGGAGGCGAAATTCTAGAGGCCCGTGCACTGTGCGATGTCGGTGCACGTTAAAGAACCCCAGGTGGTCGAAATTTCCGGAGCCCTTCACTACGGCGTCTCTCATAGCCTGAGTTGCTTTGGGACGTTAAACCCCTATAAACCAAACCAATTAAACCTTAATATTTGCGGTGCACAATGAAGCACGCTTGAAGAGCCTAGTGGTTCCTGAAACGCGTGACGGCGCCTTTTGGTGTGATGAAATATCTCCTACTACGACTGTCCACATTCCAATAACTCTGTGCACATTCGGCTCACAGCTGAAAGAGAGAATTTTTTTTTGCAGTCATTCATGCAATGTGGAAAAGCGTGAGGCGCGTTGACCGGACACTTTGCCACTATAAAGCGCGGAACGACACACACAAAACAAAGCAATCACTAAGGCATTCGCACTTTCCCACTGACTACTGCCGGGGTTCTGCGCTAAAAATTACAAGGCGCAGAACATCTGGGGTCGTATTTTATAAGTTGCTCATTTTCCGTTGTCCATTTCGCGTCTATTCGCCCTTCTGTCAGTGGTCACTCAGATATACCCGCGGCGTTCTATGGCGTCTGTGGCAAGTTACCCGGCCACTGGGTGGTTGGCGACAAGACCTTACCATTGACTGAAATGGATGCAGTATGCAGCCAATGGTGAAGTGTATCGCAGCGCTGTCAGCTGACAACAAAGAGCTGGCGATCGGGCTAGCCAGTGCTGAGGTCCGACCGCCGAGCACCCAGTGGCCGGGTCGCTTGCCATAGACGCTATAGAAAGCCGCGGGCATCTCTCAGTGATTAGTAACAGACGACAAAATGACACGCGAAATGGACAACGGAGAATGGGCAGTCTACAAAATACGGCCTTCGGTAGAGGCTCTCGGGGTTTTGTTTTAATCACTGTCCATATTAACGGGACATAAACACGTGGGTCCCAATGGGCTCCCTGCATTTGCACCCTCTTATTTATCCGGACAGCGAGTTTCCACATTAACGAGGCGTAAATAATGAGTAATTACTTCTTTACTGCAAATTTACTCCACCTTGGGGGCTTCCCCTAAAACATTTGACCAACGCTGTCACCACTTCGAGTTATTGGTCAATTCGCTCTTGGCCTGCCATAAGCTTGCCGTCCCTGTTAGCACAGTTGGTAGAGCGACTGCTCCGGTGAAGCGGTGGTCCCGGGTTCGAACCCCGGACAGGGACGAATTTTTCTTTAACTGCGAAGTTTACGAGAAATCTGTATAGCTTCCCTTTGTGGCCGTATGGCGGCGCTTGGGTGTATGCCAATGAGTAATTACTCCCTTATTACAAATTTATTACACCTTGGGGGCTTCCCCCAAAACATCTGACCGAGGCGCAAAATACATTGGAAAAGTTTGGTCCCCAGAAAAATTGTCCGTAATTCGAGTGCTCCGCTGCCCCAGCTCAGGTGCTTTCAGTATCGATTGCAGATGTCGGGGCTAGCAAAAAATCTTTTCCTTCCTTTTTACTATTATTTTTAATAAAACCACTACCACCAACACCACCATATTAACGGCGGTCGTATTAACGGGGAAGGACTGTATATCCCCAGATGGCCTAAAGGTCACGGATCCAATATCTGATCTGCTGAGGACGTCCGCAGGTAAGTGGAACTCATCCTAAAAATATCCTCGTAGTATATATTCAGAATGACAGAGAGCTTTTGTTTCCTTGTTTAGAGAGGAATTTGAACGCACGCACAAAGCGCGATAAACGTCAATAAACACTCCCTGCGCAGCACACACGTAGATTTCAGCGTGGCGACACGCATGCAAAGAAAAATTAGGATGACGCTTAAGCTTCGCCTTAGGAGCAGACGCGGACGCCAACGCTACCGGCGCGAAACTGAGGAAAGATATAGGAACACAGTTAGCTCGCTGTAGAAACTAGGCCACCGCAGCGGAGGCCTGGAGGTGAGAGCATGCCCGTTTTGTACGCGGGAAATGTGAGACGTGCTGGGCTCGTACACTTCTTCTCACAAATTGTTTGCAGCGCTGTGAAAGGTAGAACTCTCTCGTCCAATCAGGGCCAATTAAGGAAGGCAACGAATAGTCGTTGAAACAAACATTTGAGCAGTGTCGTGATTGTTTTTCAAACAAATTGTTTCAGCAATTGAAAATGCAGTTCTGGGTGTTGTTTTGAAAGTACCTTCGAGCGTTTAATTCACTGGCGAAATTAGCAGAGAAGTTAAGCACGAACACACCACTGCGGAAGCTCGCCTCCTAGTTGGTACGCCGCCATCCATAAACACGGCGTTCACAGAGCAGTGTTGGAGGTAACGCGTTACAAGTAACGGCGTTACCGGTAACGTGTTAGTTTTTTCGGGAACTTAGTAACGTATTCGTTACTATTCGTATTCGTTCGGAACTGTAACGGGTAACGTTTTTGCGTTAACATTATTCGGCAACGTGAGGTGTCAGGTTACTAGTTAATTTTTTTATTCCAAATGTCCCACCCTCCGCCCCTTTTTTTTTTAGAAAAAAATGCCCAGAGCGCCTAAAGTGATGTTGCAAATAAAAAAAATGTACAGGTGCTCTCGACAACGCGTGTTGCATGCCATAAAATGCCTGCCCTTGACGACGCGCCCACGTAAAAAAAAAGAAAGAATATCAATAAACTCTCTAAAGAGTGGAAGCATGCCGAGAATTTTGGAACATCACATTTTTCAGAACTACTGTAAGCTTGTTAAAAGTTCAGTGATATTTTCTTTGCGAAGTTAGAAGTGATGATGAAATGCCGTTTTGTGTTTAATGTCGCATTCAGTAAATGCATGTGCCACAGAGTTAAAAGCCATCACGTGTAACTCTACAGGCAACTCCAGGCCAGTATAACATTGCTAAGCTCCTGCACATTTGTGCAAAGTATTCTCGTTAAATCAGAATTTCTGCTAAAATTGTTGTTTGGGCTGGAAGTTTTATGGGAAATATTAGCTTTTTTATCATGAGTACTTGCAGCGCAGACACACAAAAAAATATATGGCCATGGAGTAACGGCAAAGTAACGTGCGGTACTTTTTTTTCGGTAAAGGTAACGCGTTACCCTTTTTTTAGCTAACGTAGGGTGGTAACGCGTCCCTTTTTATTTAGCGTATTTTTTTCGGTAACGCCTACAACACTGTCGCAGAGTCGGCCGGGTCTCCTGCGCGCAGCAGCTGGACACTAGTGCTTTTTTCTCCCCAAGGATGGAGCCACAAGTAGCGGGATGAGGGAACCGGAGGAACACGTTCTGCAGCACATGCCGTTCTGATTGGCTCAGATCGCCCCAGCCTTCACAATGCTGCAGACAACTTGCGAGATCAAGTATAGGTTGCAGATGCACTTTAACCAGTGGGTGCCAGGAGGTGGCCTGTGCGCACGGCTTCGCCTATACAGCCAACGCTATATCTTTGAAGAAGACAAAAAAAAATGCCGGGACGACCATGCTTCTCATTAGTGCGCTTATCTTGCGTAGCTGTTGTATGCCTTTGCGATCTGTGAATTTGCATTCGCTCGATCCTGGTCTGCTTCTAGTCGAGGCGTGCTTGCGGTGACTTCACAACTCGTGGGGTCACGTGAGAGGCTAGGAAGGATCTGCGCCGGACGGCTCCATTCGCGTAAACGTCACAGAGGAAATGATCTACTAGCACTGCACTGTAGAACATTTTAGCATGTTCTTTCACATCGCCTTCACATGTTCCTTCGCATAAATCTATAGATTGTTTATAGACTGTCTATAGGATTTTTATTGCCTATAGACGGTTCTCTAGGGTTTGTCTACAGACAGTCTGTAGACTTTATAGACACAAGTCTATGGGCAGTCTATAGACTGTCTAAAAAAAACTTTTGTAAGGGCTGGCTCTGTTCCGCCGCTTCCTTCGACGCAACGCCGGCGACCCGTCGCAGTTCATCCACCCGCGTCCGCCCTGTCCGCAAGGCATCCCCGCTTCACCTGGGAGGCTAAGTACCTGGTGAACTTTTTCCTTTAAACTGTAGTGTTGTATGCGTGTCGAGTGTGTGTTCTGCTTTGTGTTTTCGTTTCTTATCCACTCTTTCCCTTTAAATTATAAACACGGCTTCGTTTTGTTTTGTTTAGTCTGTTTGTTGTCTCGTTCGAACCTGCACGCGATAGCGTTCCCCTTCGGCAGTACGGGACGCGTTAAAGAATCGGGACACAGCTATCATTACGGAGTGCTCAGTAGAAGTAAGTGGTATATAGGCGGTTCGACAGCGCACCGGCAAGCTATCTCAGGAGACGAAAGATATGATTAAGAAACCCCAAAGCAATGAGGGCGTCTAACCCTACAGAGAGAATAGAAATAGCAGAGCTATCGAAGTTAATAAATAAGCGCTAGGTAGCCGACAAAAGGAACTTTAATATGGAGCGAATCGAGCATGCTCTAAATAACGCAGGTAGCCTAAAAGCGGTAGTTAAACTTCTCTGACCTCCTACGGATGGGAACGGCTATTAGCAGTACGAAGAGCACTTCAGGTCTTCGTCCGGCGACACGTTGCCGGTTGGGGCAGCAATTCCAACTTCTTACGACAAAAAATATTTATTAAAGACGGCACTGACATAACAAGGCAGGTGAGCAAAAGGCAGTTAAAAAAAGGCTGATAAAAAAGGCTGTTAAAAACGGCCGAGCTTGAGACTCGGCGCGCTCGTCCCAAGTCGTCGTTTACAGCGGGTTTTAACCCCTTCGATAATTGGGCGGAGCTTGAGTAATCTAGCTCTCGCCCAATTTTAACCAACCGCAGTGCGGTGGCACCGTATGTGCAAGTGGGCGGAGCCCAGGGCTCGCCGGCCCGAGCCCAGTGGACCTCGCTCCTCCTGGAACGTGCTGGGCGCGTGACTCCGCGTACGCAGCTCGCTGCATGCGCATTCGATCCACCGATTGCCACGCGTCGGAACAGAGGATCAGGTAACAGCACATCTGTTGAAGGACGGAGGGGAGATTGTGCTGTAAAAACTAGCCACTCCATATACGCAATGCCTGTGATTATGCATGCGACAGGGCATTAGAGCCCTCATCGGGGAAAAAAATAAAAAACGGTGCCCGGCGACGTCTGTCATGAAATTCGCTGAATGGTCCAGATGATGTGATCATCTGAAATAAAGTCTGAAAACAAAAAGGGCGGCATAAACGGCGGGAAAATAAAAAGGGCAGGAAAATACGATTATAACCACGTGATATGATGCATAAAAGGTTTCGAATACCATTGCATTCTCAACACGTAAGGGAGTTGAGTTTCCCCCAAGGTTGTGTTTTTTTTTTATCTGCCACTACGATGGAGCAGTTGCCGCAAGATGTAACGCAAGACTAATCCCACATGTAGCCAACAACCTTAACTTTCTGGTAAGGTTATTGTTGTCGTCAAAAGAAGAATGGAAAGCTGGACAAGTTTGCAACAGCTCATTCTGTGGCTTCTTCCTTTGGCAGCGACAGTGGCAGCGGGGCAGGTTTCGAGCGTGCACATTTTCTTGTCGCCTACAGGTCTGTGTTTTGATGCCTTTAGCTCTCTTTTTTATTGTAACTTTGGTATCTCTTCCAGGTGTTGCTACCAAACTGAAGTTTTCTGCAGGGCCGGATTAAGAAAAATGGGGGCCATGGGCTAATGCGCACGCAGGCCCCCTTTCCCTATACTGACCCCCCCCCCCCCCCCGCCGCCTGCTACGCTACTGGAAATAAGCCATGTATCATTTTAATTCCACCAAACTAAATAGAACGAAGTGCGATCAACCGGATCATTATTATCGTTATTACTATAAGGAAAACAACAAAACGTGCATGAAACGCGTGCTGTTGTAAACACCAACACATATGTTCACTTTGTGATTAATCTGCATTCTGTTTTCAGCAAAAACGAGGCTTTAAGTAAAAGTTTAGTGCGCTCAAGACGAACAAGAACGTAGAAAAGACAACACAGCTCCGATGTCGATCTATCTGAAGCTAGGCTTTGTTTGCATCACTAAGTTTAATCCCGTGAGGAGACGTATGGTTGCATCCAAAACATCCAAAACAAAACACCTGTTGATCAGCAGTAGTAGAAATCGGGCGTGGCGGACCGGACGCCTGGAGCTCTGTGGCAGGGGCCCGGCCGAGTACCATAGACATTGCTGACTCAGGAACAGGGCAGGGCTCGGTCATGGCCGATTCACACGACGGTCCGTTCGCCCGCGGCCCGCGCATCACGTGTTCATGCGCCACTAAAAACTGGCCTGCGATCCGATGACGTCAAGCGGATGCGACGGACCAAAAGAGCAGGCTGGATGGATGGATGGAAGGTAGGAGCGTCCCCTTTGAAACGGGGCAGTGGTACTTGCCACCATGCTCTTTTTTTCTTTATTTTTGTTTAACTCTGCTATAAGTTGTTAATAAAATTCGCCATTTCCTTTAAAAAAACGTCTGCCTACACTTTAAAACTTATGTCACCTCTCTGGTTTTGTGCCACCAGTCCTCCAATCGCTTTTTGCTAATTTCCACCGCAGATTTATTTACATGACTATTGTTATCTCCAAACCCTAAGGCCTCAGGAAGAGTGACTGTGCCTGCATCGACATCGGGATGGATACCACCGCATTTTAGGATGAGGTGTTTTATTGTTTCTACAGTTTACCACACACAGCACATGTGTCATCTTCTTCGTTAAATTTCTTTTTGTAGCTGCGCGTTCTAAGACACCCTGACCTAGCTTCAAATAGGAGGGCACTGCCTCTTGAGTTATCATAAAACGTTTCCTTCCTGATCTGCCTTTTCCAGCATCGATATAGTTCTACACTATGCTTCTTTTCCATTGAATCTATGCAATTTTTACCTTCGACGTTTTTAACCTGTAGTTTAATGCTCTTTCTTTCTCCTTCCTCGTCTCTGGCAAACTTACTGGCCAGCTTTCTACTTCGTTTCCGCCACTGTGTGTCAACGCTCTTTCTATACAGGTATTTAAATACCTTAGCTGCCCACCGGTTATCATCCAATTTCCTCAGGCGTTCTTCGTATAGTACATTATTCCGAGCTTCCCGTGCTTCGAACGTTACCCAGCCCATATCCCCCTGTACTGCCTCGTTTGTGGTTTTCCCGTGGGCACCTAGTGCTAATCTTCCAACTGTTCTCTGATTTACTTCTAATCGCGACTGAACTTCAGCCCTCGAGCATAGAACCGCATTCCTGAAAGTAAGCCCCGGCACCATTATTCCTTTCCAAATACCTCTGAGGACTTCATACCTGTTGTACCCCTACAATGCCCTATGTTTCATTATCCCGGCATCTCTTCGCCCTTTTGCTATGAGAGACTGTTCGTGCTTTTACGTGTACATATGCCCTTCGTTTACCCATACCCCGAGATATTTGTATTCGGCCACCCGGGGTATTTCATTGCCTTGTATTGTAAGCTCCTGATCGGTTGTGCAGTTGAAAACCATCACACTTGACTAATTTGCGCCAAAACTGAAACCTAGACTGTCTCCTTCGTCTCCACAGCAATTCACCAAAGTTTGCAAATCTTCCTGGCTATCTGCTAAGAGTACAATATCGTCCGCATACTTTAAACCCGGTAGTCGTTGCTCAACAACCTTTCCGCCTAATGTGTACGACAGATCATAACCTAGATGGTTTCCTTGTAGCCTTCTTCCCATAATTATCATATAAAGCATGAACAGCAGCGGTGATAGAGGACAAACTTGCCTTAATCTTTTGTGTACCTGGACAGTTGTTGTACTCTTAATTCCTTCCCATGTTATTTCAACTTCATTTTCTTGATATATTTTCTGTAGAAAATTAATTGCCTCATGACCGACACCTTCACCTTTTAATATGTTCCACAGGAGTTCCCTGTTCACATTATCGTATGCACCGCTTATGTCCAGGAAGGCTAAGTACAGAGGTCTGTTTTCCGCCTTAGCTATTTCTATGCACTGGGTAAGCATGAACAGGCTATCATCTGAACGCCTACCACTTCTGAACCCGTTCTGAAGTTCTCCGAGTATTCTATTACTTTCTACCCATGATTGCATTTTTATTTTCACCGCCTGCATCGCCAGCCTGTATGTAACTGATGTTATCGTAATCGGTCGGAAGGATTTCATGTTCATCTTATTGCCTTTCTCTTTATAAATCAAATTCATTTTACTGTTTCCAGCTGTGCGGAATTTGCTGATTCGTTATGACTGCCTCCAATACCTTTATCAGTGTTTCCTTGCCTCTTGGGCCAAGTTCATTAATTAGCTTGATTGGAATTTCGTCGATCCCTGCTGACGTAGATCTTGGATTATTTGCTTCCGCCTTTTTCGAGTTAAGATTCGTCAGTTACACGCTGTTTTCTATTGTGCGTTCCTGTGTGCTCCCTCATTTGGGGTGATTACTTTATCGTCTTTCTTAAATGAATCAGCTATATCTGATGAAATGTAGTTCACAGCGTCATCTCCCTCTAAACATTTTCCCTCGGCATAGTGAATCTGTTCCTGCTTTCTGTGATTCGCTTTGCCCAGCCAGCTTATATGGTTCCAGAATTTTCTTGGCCCCCCTTTAGCTGCATCACGAACTTCAGCCAGCCAGCGATCAGAGGACTGCTTTATTTTAGCCTGGACGAGGACCTGCACTTGCTGTTTCTTTTGTCGGTAAGATACCCGTTTTCGGCCTATTTCCTCTTCAGATAACTGCGCCCTCTTTGCTTCTCTGTGTTCCCGGGATGCCAACCGTCGTTGTTCGATGGCCTTCCTAATTTCCTTATTCCACCAACTTCGGGGCTTCCTCTTTCCTCTCCAGCGGTTTACTCCTTTTACTTGTTTTATTTTTGTACTAATGAGGAGTTCTAACTTATTATAATCCCACTTTTCCATGGGATGTGTCTCTATTGCTTCCTCTATGCACGCCGCAATTTGCGCTATTTGTTCGTCATTTAATTTTCCGCACTCTGTTTGACTCCCCTTCATTTCTCTTTTGAGCAGGGCTCCAAACTGTAGACTAATACACTTATAATCACTACCGAGGCTGTACTTCCCCTCTTCGTCTATTTCCACCATTGCGAGCTTGCTATACATCCCCTGCGAGATTAAGCAGTAGTCAATGGTCGTTTGCCTGTTACGGGATTCCCACGTGATTTGTCCCTCACACTTAGTTTCTCTATTTACAATAACTAGGTTGTGTCGCTCACAGAAGTCGAGCATCAACTTCCCATAACAATCTGTGTATCCATCCAGATCCTCGATGTGGCCATTCATGTCCCCCAACAGAATAATATCGGCGCCTTCTCCAAACTGCTTTATATCGTCATTGAGACACTTAACTAGATCCGTGTTCTCTTGCCTGCATTTGTCCCCTGTCCCTAAATAAACGACTCCTAGCCATTTCCTTTTACCGGCAATTGTACCCGATACCCGGACATGTTCTTTGCAAGTTGACTTTATTCTTTTCCAATTTGTTCCTTGATGTATCAGCATACCTACTCCTCCTCCCTTCCTCTCCGTTGTTGTTCTGTTGCTCTCCTCCGAGACGTAGCCATCAATATATAGTGGGTCTTCTAGATCCCCGAGATGTGTCTGGCATAGCGCGTATACACCTTACTTCTTCGTCCTTCAACTGCTGTTCTATCTCTAACCACTTCGCTCCCTTTCTACCGCCTTGCATGCTTATGTACCTGATCCTGGTGTTAAATTTCTTTTTGTAGTTTTCTTCCTGGACCTACTAGTGGCCATTTTATTGGCGTCAGCCTCCATTGCTACACTTTCTACTTGGCTTCTACCTACCCCCCTAAGCCGCAGTGGACCACCTAAAAAAGCTACTGCCCGGCCTGCCAGGCGCCACCCGATCTCGGCTCCTAGCCTTCTATTAAAGTGGATGTCATCTCGTGTAAAGCCTCCGCCAAAGCTTGCTCTATGCACTTCCCTGTTTATGTCTGCCACTTCAAAGCCTTTCTCCTGGCTTAACTTCCTTATCTCCCGATTAACAGCCACAACGTCCTTGGCAATTTCTCCGTTCCGTCCTTGCACTTCCGGCACTGTGCACATCACGATCTGGACTTGCTGTGCTATCGCCCTTAAATCGTCAACTCCTTCCGCTAATCTTTCCACTACTTTTGCGGCTTCAACATTCAAGACATCATTTAGCCCCGCCTCTATCACTACCAAACTGCGATCTTCAACATTCTTAGAAAGTTCGTTTTTTCTCTCTCTCAGTACTGCGTCCAATTTCCTGCCCGGGAATGCCCCGACTGCTACCCGCTTGTCACCCTTTACACGCTCCATTATAGTTCTTTTGCACCTCCCCATGTTTGAGTCACCACCGATAATCCCTTGGCTATTCCCTTCCTCCATCCTAATTTCCGGATTATTATGCCGCCTCTTATCTGTGACTGCGACCTCATTCCTGGAAGTTAGCTTGTTCCCCTCCTCTCCATCACCTCCAGACTTGCTAGATTCCACGTGTGCGTAGCTGTTCCTGTCTGAACCTGCCTGACCTAAATCTTTATCGCTGTCCATGCCAGCGCAGGCCCCGTCCACGTGACTGGCGCTGGAATGTCCGCCAATGTGGCTTCGCTTAGCGGTGTCAGCCATTTTTGCCTCCAACATTTGCCTAAGCTGTTCTTGAAGTTTCCGCTTCTCTGCCCTCTCTACTTGCAGCTCTTTTTCTAGGGCATCCATACGTAGCGCTAGGCTGGTGTTCGCTTCGTCAGCCCTGTCCAGGCGTGCACCTAATACGCAGCATTTGCACATAAAATCCGCGCCTTCGGCCTCCTCTACAGATTCGAACCGCGTTTCTTTCAAATTCACCGACACCTCACACTCCTTGCATTTAACCTTCAGTTGCTCGACCATCTTAGCAGCACTCTATATTATTACTGCCACAAAATGCCAGAAAAGAAAAAAACCACGTGCAACCACGTGCTCAAATAAAATTCTGCCTACCGCAAAAGCCAATCACCTAGAAAGGAATACTAACTACCTGTGTAAATCAGTTAACTCACAAATGAGCCCTGCAAATCTATAGCTGCCGGCCGGAAAAGGCCCGGTCGTTAGGTCACTGACCTGCTCTTTCGCGAGCACTTCACGTAACTAGCCTAGATCTAAAACTAGCCTAAATCTAAGCTCTCAAAATATTAAAGGAAAGAACTCATCTATTTGTCGTAGTCACGGCGCTCTCGCAGTCGTCCGTCCATCAGGTTCCGGTCACAACGCGTAATCCGAAGAGCACCGAAACGAGCGTCCGCACAGCACGGCTGTCAACTGTCAACTCTCCCGCGTCAACTCTGCACACTGCACAGCAGACGATGCGCTGGGTGTGCCACTGTTGCCAGATTATTTTTAAGTGTTTGGCAACGCTGGTCAAACTGGTTTTTCCTCCCGAAGGCGATTGAATGGTGCAGGTGCGGCCCTTTGTCCAATTCCTCAAAGGCCTGGGCCGTCTTGTTAGCCCAGTCGATCGCTTTGTCATGGTAGAGAACGCAGTGCAGCTTGTCAAAACAGCCCGCCAGTCAACGTCACTCAGCGAAATGTGGCAGCCGAAATACTGGCAAGAGCGGTGGTTGCCAGAGCTGGCGCGGGCATCTTCGTGGGCCACCGCTAATTCCCGCGAAAGGAGAGGCACTTGAACTTCCTTGGTTGTCCAGTCCGCGGGCCGACAGCACGCCTCTCGATTTGGTGACGCACGAACACGTGATGCGCGGGCCGCGGGCGAACATTCCGTCGTGTGAATCGGCCTTTAGAATCGGTTGATCAGAAATATGGACGAGGGATCCAGACAACCAAGATGAGTCAAACCCTGCTTCTTGCCAGGAAACCGTGGTGATGGAGTTGCCAAGTCCTCCACAGAAGCACAGTCGGTACTATTGGGAGTTTGACACGGACTCTGGGTAGAGCGATCATACTGCTCCGCGGAAGTTGCATTCAGTAGGTACTTTGTCATCTTGGTAGCTTCTTTTCACGCTCTTCTCTTTCTAACTTCGCCTTTCACTCAGAGGCACCACTTAGAAGCTTCCGACCGAACATTTTCGCATTAATGGATGTTAATTGTTCACCGCACCGGGCACTTCGTCAGTCCGACGCGATCGCAGGTGTCCAACGGTGGCCATTCCGATGACTGGCGCACGCTGCCTGGATGGTCCGTGGTTGGCCGAGAGTGGTGCGTCCCCCGGGAGCTCCTCAGCGGGCGGGCTTATGCAAGCTTAACCGGCGGCTCGGGCTGAATCGCAGCCCGCGATCAACTTCCTTTCATAGACGCGCGCCGCGTCTGTCTGTCACTAGCGCCAAAGCAGGCGTTCACATACGCATAGAGTTCCTTGTACAAATTCCTTATCCGTACAAACTCACTCCTTCTCCTGTTCCGCTCTCGTCTTCCCATTGGCTAGGAGCAATCGTCTGTTCTGGGAGGTTCTAAATTTTTCTTTCGCCCCGTCGACGCCGAGCCCGAGAACGAAGGGGAGAGGGCGACTCCTAGCGCGGGCGAAGTTACACGCCCTCCGTCGCCTCTGAGTAATCTTTTTCTACTTATTTCTGGAAATTGACCATTTGCGGAAAAGCGAGCGCCGCCTGTCGTGCAAACAGAGAAGCTCCGCCGGTACCTTTGGTTGGAAAGGGGCTCTCGAGCAAGCATGCGCAAGGCAGCGTTCAGCAGCTCACGTGCGCTTGTTTTGTTGTTTTAGTGTTGTTTATTTGCCGGAAACGTGTGTCAGCTAACGAAAGAGTATGATGGAAGAGGAGAACATCCCATTTCCGTTTTTATAAACGGGGTGGGGCGAAGAGTTTGCGCGCTGTAGCCTGAAAAACGACCATGTGTGGCAATACCTGCACTCTGCTACCTCAACGGAGCGCCGAATGACAAAGTGAAAATGTGCGTGAATGTGCGCCTATGCGCGGGCGAGTGTGACAGTATAATGGGATGCACTTTCCTAATGCACACAGACGTTTACGTTTGCGCTTCCTTGATAGGGCCGGAGTTTCTGCTAACTTAACACAACACCTTTCGCCTCAGGGCACACTTAGCTGATTATTAAAGGACCCGTTGTACTATCTCAATCCCTGCTCGTGCTGATACGGCAGAGCGTTGCTTTGCGTGCTAAAGGGCCGCGGGAGCGTTAGAATGCGCGGATATACGCGAGGCTGCGCTCGGCCGTGCTCCCGCTGTTCAGGAAGCACATTGTAGCATTAATGGTGAATGTTCATACTAGTATATATCATTCGGTTTTCCTGCGTCGGTGGCAAAACTCTTCTAGAACGACCGAGCAGTGTGTACTCGGCAGTAAGCGCGAAATAAAGCAGCAACACCCGTTTCGAAACGTGCTGGATGTGCGCATTACTGGCCCCATCAACGGGTTCGTCTTTTGCGCCTTGTATGTCGTCGCGGCTTTTATTACGTAGAAGTCTCGCTGTTGCAAAACACGTGGTTTGCTTAGATAAATCGCGTTGCAGTTACATGTCAGTTACGTGGAAGTTACAGCTCACATCAGTCGTCGCACTACAGCGCAGGAATGCACGGCTGGCTCATGTTTTCCAACCAAAAACCAAACCGCCCATAGAGGGCGCTGCCTGCGCCTTCACCACGCATGCGCAGAAACTTTTCCGCAAATGGTCAATTTCGGCGGTCAGTCTGACCTGCTTTTTCCGTCGAGCACGCGCGAGGGTGCTCAGCCACTAGGCAGGAATGGGCCCTGGAGACAGGCCTTTGTGTCCAGCTCTCCAACTTCCCCCTTCACTCTTCCACAACCCTAGCCCGAGCAGTGAACATTCCGTGCCCCACGGCACGCGGACAAAAGCACGTGTGACGTCTTCTTAGCTTTCCTGCCTAGACTCTGCCATCAGACTCATCATGATCTGCTATCGGACTCATCCTGCCCCCGCCCAAATTACCATCACGGTAAAGAAAAGTCGAATTGACAGCGGCGGAACTATTTGAGAGGTGGAGGGCGGCCTGGTGGTGACGAGGGGCAAGGGAGGTTTAGGTCCTCATCACACGTTACATGCTTTAGGTGTTTCCCCCTTGCCCCTCCTCTCCAGACAGCACTGGACAGACGGACTGACAGGAAACCACGAAAACGCTTCCAAGCAAACGCACCTCGCTTCGTAAGAAAGAGGGCCCCGCCGGGGTGGCGGGGATCCCTGTTTTTGCAGCTCGAAAAGCTCTCCCCAAATGATCAGGCTAAACGCATGCTGTTACATTAGGCGGGAGGGCCCGTCTGCTCGTTCTGGTTTTCTCGCTTCATGCATGTCGCTCGAAGTTCCGCTGCCCATGGTTCCACATACTAAGCAGGTTAGAATAAATGGGTCCCGTTCTCCTACTGTCCGAGGTGAGGCCCTGGGCTGCAGCCACCTTAGCCCCCCCCCCCCCCCCCTAATCCAGCGCTGGGTGTTTTTGAAATATGACTAGTGATGTTAAGAAACTACGCGAAGAACTTTGAAAACAGGCCCGCAAGGAAATTGCAGCTTTGCGCAGCTCAGTCGAGAGTGATGTTCGGAAAGAGTGCCACGAGTTATCAGTGTTGATTTTTGCAGCAAAAACTATGAAGATATAGCTGCTGAGTTTCCTGTCCTGAAAGAAGGAAACAAGACATTTAAAGCCGAACATGCCATCCGAGCTGTCATCCGAGCGAGATGGGCGCAAGAAACTTTTGGCAGATTTTGAACAGCCGTCTACAGCAATACCCCAGGAACAAGAATATCGAGACTAACGGCGTTCCCGAAACTGAAGATGAGGACCTTCACGAAACACTGCAGCAGGTTGGTGAAGCAATCAATGAGCCCATAGCGCTCGATGACGCTGATGCTTGTCTACGTGTCCCAACTAAAAATGCGGCAACCCCGAACACCATCGCGCAGTTTCACAATAGCTCGAAGCAGGACCGCGTTCTAACCAAAGCGAAACGAACGAAAATTACTGCAAACAACCTTGGCCACATTCGAACAAAGTGCCGTGTACATAAATGAGTATTTCTGCCCGCCCTGAAAAAACTGCCAGGAATGGCAATTTCTCGTGAGAAGAAGAAAAGCTGGAAATTTGCCTCAACGCGTAATGGCCGCATTGTTGCTAGAAGGAAAGGAAGTTCGGACATGTGGTCAAGATGGCTCGCCTGAAAGACCTAGATAAAGTAATGTAGGTAACTCTTTTTTTTTTACTTTGCTTTCTTTCCCATTGCCTCCTATTACTTTTCAGCGAACACGTTTCATCGCTGCATGCAAAAAAAAAAAACAAGGAAGCCGCCACCTTCTTTCACCTGAACGCACTATCACTATAGGTAACAAACAAGAAGTTATGGATCTTCTTGACGCTTTAAGTTTTAGACCGATAGCTCTACTCCTATCATGACCCCCTCCGGCGAGTTTCAGCCTATGACCTCTGGCTCCACAATTTCACCTCTAAAGAGCCACACGTGCTTTTAGTCACTCACGCCTCGCGTGCCAGCTGCTATGGAGAGGAGTGGAAGGGTAGTCATGTACGCCGCGAGCGCCGCAGAGATGACGATGGTAGTTGCCGCATTGCGCATGCGCATGCCGCCGCGGAGAGCTCCGGCACTGCTCCGGAAGTATACGCTCCATATTCACTGTGGATGCGCGGGAAATCAACCCCACAGAAAGCTCCTGCCGTGTCCCTCAGCTGATAGCTGGGAAAAGATCATACGCTGTAAAGACAAACAAGTACAAGCCAACATCGCAGATTGGATCCACAGAACACTGGTTGTGTTCGATGCAACGCCCGGTCTCCCACAGCAAACGCTACCGGCCGGGAAAGGTAATAATAAAACATTGAAATCAGCGTTGTGTCTTATATCACCTGAGCTATGGCTCGACATCCGGTTCAGCATTGCTGATAGGATGGGATAAACTTTTATTGCTCTTTTTTACAGATATTACGGTCTAAAGAGTTCTTCCATCTGCCTGGTGATGGCGTGGCACTGTCTTGCAGGGTCGGCGCGCTTATTCCAGGGCACCGCTGAACTTGGCTGCTCGCTGGAGATGGATCACCAATCCTTGTTGGAGGATTGGGTTGCCGCTGGAGAGCACACTCTCCCACTGCTCCGCACTCGTATTTTCGGACCCGTGGAGTGCTTTATTTCTGTCGCACTCCCAAGTGATTTGATATAGGGTGGGTGTTGCACCGCACCATGGGCAGATGTCCCTGTATTGATTGGTTCGGGAACATTTTGCTTAGGATATGTAAATTAGGAAAGGTTCCAGTTTGCAGTTTCCGCCAGTAAACTACTTCTTGTTGATTTAGCTTATTGTGTAGAGGAGGATATTTCAGGCTCGTCCCTCTGTAATAATTTAGAATGTCGGAGTACGTCGGGATCACCCTCAAGAAGTCCCGGGTCATCGTTTAAGAGTGCTCGGTTAGTGTACTCGCGTGCGACTGTATCGACCCTTTGGTTGCCTTCTATCTCGGTGTGTCCCGGTATCCAGAAAATGGTGTGTCTAATGTGACCTTTGGGTAGGCCTGCGCGGAGGAGGATTTGGAGCGCTTTATGGCTTATTCTGCCGTTAATGTAGTTACGGCATGCCTCTTTTGAATATGTGAGAATTGTTAGGGACTTATTCACGCGATAACCCTCCGCGGCCGCTAGAGCAACAGCCATTTCTTCTCCTTCAGTTACCGTGCAGTCCCGGGCCGACGCGCAAGTGATCTCCTTATAGTCTGAGCCTATTACTGTCGCGACGACTTTTTGTTCCATTGTCCCTTTTCTGTAGGGATACAATGTGGCATCCGTGTATGCCTTTGTTGCTAGATATTTTTCTACATATTTTGCTCGGGCGTTCCGCCTGGCCACGTGTAGGTTTGGGTCCATGTTTTTGGGTAGCGAGTTTACTTTTATGGTGCTGCGGAAGTTATCGGGTATGCTCGCTGTTCTCTGTTCTACTATTTTTACTTCTTGGTACCCCAGTCCTTCGAAGAGCGCTGGGCCAGTGGTTGTCTGCTGGAGCCTTTCCCGCTGCGTCTCTAGTTGTGCTTATTTAAGTTCCTAGAACGAGTTGTGAATTCCGAGGGCCAGCAGCTCCTCTGTTGATGTGTTGGCTGGAAGATGGACAGCGGTCTTGTATGCTTTTGTTATGATGGCGTCGGCTTGATTCTTCTCGCCCTTGTTGATGTTGTAGTACGTGAAGGAGTATGTGACTCGGCTGGTCACGAGGCTCCTGACCAGCTTTATCCTTTACCGTGTCCCCCTCCCTCATGCCGCTTCTTTTCTGCGACACTTGGGTGATCATTCTGGTGACTTGTGTTGTTGCTTGTTTGAGGAGGCCGATTGCGTGAGTGCATCCGTGGTTGCTTTGCACCCATATTCCCAGTATCCTGATCAGTTCTTTCTCCGATACTTTTTGTCCTTCGATGATGACGTTGAGGTTCTCTTCTGACCGTCTTCCTCGCCTGACTCTCAGGAGCTCATTCCGTCGAGCAGGCGATGCCTCTTTTCTTGACGTACTCTTCTATGCATGTTACTGCTGCTTGTAAGCGTGCTTCTTTCTGGCTGAGCGGGCCTTGGTTGGTCCAGACCGCAATATCGTCGGCATATATGGCGTGTTGTATGCCTTCGATTTTTTTCCAGTTGTCGGGCCAGCCCTACCATTGCGATGTTGAACAGTATCGGTGAGATGACTGATCCCTGCGGGGTTCCCTTGTTTGGAGTGTGGAACTTGTCGCTTCGCAGGTCTGCCAGTCCCACTGTTGCCGTGCGGTTGGAAAGGAATGCCTTCACATAACTGTGTATCTTCTTGCCGCTGTCGAGTCCGTCAAGCCCCTCCAGAATGGCTGCGTGGCTCACGTTGTCGAATGCGCCCTTGACGTCCAGGGCCATTATCACGTTTTCCCCGTTGTATGGAATGTTGCTGAGGACCTCTTCCTTGATCTGTAGGAGGACGTCCTGCGTAGATAATTTGGTGCGGAATCTGAACATACTCTGGGGGTACAGATCTTCGTCTTCAATGTGCTGTTGCAGTCTTGTTGTTACCACCCGCTCGTAGAGTTTGCCAAGGCAGGACGTGAGTGATATTGGTGAACTCCTCTTCGATGCGATCGTGATAACTGAAACACTGTATAGAACAGACACCTCGCCACTGAAACTGATCTAGCACGGTACATACGTACAAATTAACTCTCCGAAATAAAGAATTGAGTGGCATGACGATAGCTGCAAAGAAATGCTTCTAATGCTGTCTCATTCCAGAATACTTAAAATGAATAAAAATTGCGATATAATTTCCTTGAAATTTGGTCGCTACGTTTTTGCAGCCATACATCGCCCCCCCCCCCCCCCCCCCCCACGCGAATGTCTCTGGCTTACTTTCTTGGGTAACAGAAGATGGCTTAGATGTGGTGCTCACGTTAAAATTGATCTTCTCATCTCCTGAGAAACAAGAAATAAACAGTTTGCTCGAATATTGAAAGCATCAACGCGACCGATGACGCTGACACCAATTGATGTTTTTCTGTACTAATGTACCAGTGGAATGTATCCAGTCTAGAGTGGTGCTGGCACAAGTTACCTATCATTTGCTAACTTTTCTTTTTGTAGAGTGGTCAATGGTCTCTCACCGGTATAATTAGGCCCCGTTATACGACTTACCAGTGCATAAAAAAATCACACTATTGAGAATTTCCAAAATGAAGAAACGCAAACAGGAATCACGTCTACGAAGGCACATGTCCCTAATAAGGAATAGGACGCATTTATTTGCGCACTAACACCTTTATATTGCCGCGAATCTTTGTACTGTTTGTTCGTTCTTCAAAGGTGCCGACACGCGGCTTTATCGCTTTGCTTGTGATGCAAGACCCGACCAGATTTATCTCAATTGACCGCATCCAGGCGGAGCCTATTCTAGGTTGTTCCAGACTGTTGTAGTAACTTTGCACGCCGTACCACGAAAGATTGCTATCAGTTTTAAATTGAGCACGGCCGAGAGCGGCGGGCATTCTCTTCGACGACCTCCGAGCACGCTTCTTGCTTTCGCCGCCTCCGAGTGATTCAGTCCATTGCGGGCGCAGGTCAGCGCAATAAACAGTTAAAAGCAGCTTCGTTGCCTTCCTTACTACCTGGACTCCCATTAGGGAGCCTCCATGTACCACTTTGCTCAGGGTGGGAACAACTCGGTGCAAGGTTGCTTAAGAAAGTCTAAAACGGCCGTCAAACACAGTGGGCGGCGATTTCTGGCAGACATTTTGAGGCCCAACACCTGCTATTGTATTGACAGGGTAGCCAAGGCTGGAGGATGGGAGCACATACGAGGACCACAGCGCAAAAGGGAGTGGGTGGATGGGCTTTGGAGCAGTCATGGACAAAAGCTTGAGGGATGCTAACATTATATATATATATATATATATATATATATATATATATATATATATATATATATATATATATATATATATATATATATATATATATATATAGCAAATGAAATGAGGGGCTCGTTTGACAAACATATATTAAGAGGGTTCACCAGTGACAGTGTCCATAGGAAATACATGGGAACTTTCAGAAGCTCTAGTGTGTCTAAAAATGGCTCGATTTTCATGAGTTCTGTGGTAGCGTTTTCTTCTTTAGTGAATGGAGGAAATTTTGCAGACAGATATTATTTTTTAAGTTTCATTTTTTTACAAATCAGAAATAAATATCCAGAAAAATTGCACTTTTAGATATGTCGGTCTTTCATGTCGTCCCGTGAAAAAACATCCAAATATCAGAATTTCGTCCGAAACAGTTCCCTTTTTCTTTCTTGATTGTCAATCCGCAATTTTCATTTATATCGAGCGTAGTATTTGCGTTTCACAGGCTCTGAAAGTTGTGTATGTATTTTCTGTGGGGATTTGAAATTCGCGCCAAATTTAAATAGCGCGATGTGGCTGCATCTGGCGTCAGAATATTTTGTCGCTACTGCACTCTACCACCAACCTCTTGGTTGTCTGTGTTCGTGCGCGCAGGTTTTTACTCAGAACTTGGACGGACCTGAGCTCTTTCTTTCCTTTTTTCTTGCTTGGGCTGTATTAGGAAAGGATTTCTGCGTTTATTTTTTGCTCGAGCTCTTCGTGTGGAAAGGAAGTGGAATGCAAGGCCACACCCAAAAGCGCTTCCCCCCTTCCCCTCCCGGCAGCCACACAATAAGGCATTGTTAGTGCCAAAACACAGGAAGGGGCTCCCTATTCAGGACAGCATGGAAGGACAGCATTGTTCCTTGTCCAGCGCAGGGGCGCAGTGACCCAGGTGTCGATACAAGTCAAGAATGAAGCTGCAAATATTCCTCATAGGAGGGCCTCGAGCCGATAGCGGCGCTTACATGAACCCACACGCCTGGTTGTTCGAAAACCGGTACTGGTACGCACGCCGAGCCGGGAGTCGACGGGTAGGGTCGAGTAAATTCCGCCGCAAGGGGTAGGTGACTCAACTAACCCTGAACCGATGTGCTTGTAAACGTTGTTGGGTCGAAAAGTAGGGTTATTGAGAGAGGAGAGGATAAATGCGAACTTACTTTCCACGTGCGCCGTCGCATCTCCGATACAGCGATGGCGTGCCTCAATCTTGGAGGCTGCTACTGCTTGCTCGACGCTTGGTGTCGCTACAGCTGAACCGGCCTCGAATCGCTAAAATCGAGTTCATGTAAACACGCACTGGTGGAGTTGGATTAACAATGCTCAACCCGACCCCCGAATCGACCCGACACTATCGGGTTCATGTAAACAGGGCTAAATTAATGGCGTAGACTGATTGTCATGACGTAGCGATTAACCTTCTTTGAGGCACTTGCCAATCACCTACGATTTCACGCTATACTCGCGGACCACAATGTATGGCAGTGCAACAGCCCACATCAACGGTAGAAAGGACCGTCTCCTTCCTTTTCCTGCTCAGCCTCTGCTGCACTGCAACTGCGACGTCATGAGAACCGGTCGAAGCCAACGTTCGGCTTTGGCTCCAAGCTAGTGAAACCAGAATGTGTCGGATCGGCATCGAAACATCGGTTCTCTAACGAATCTTTGGTAGAGTATCGCTCTTTTTTTCTCTCTAATTCTCCTCCGGAACAGGCATATCCTGCCAGAATGTTCGCGTTATCAATGCAGGTGCTGTCCACTGTACTCGGGTAAGCATGGCTGCACCTTATCTGCAGAAAGGAGCTCGCGGATTTCCGAGCCCCCTACTCCAGAATAGTCATCTCCGTGGTGTAAATAACGTGATGTCAAACGTTCATGGCCTGGCTAGCAAAATCATCCAGTTTTGCTTCTGAACCAGTTTCGCATGTGCCAAGCGTTCCCCAGCCGTATTTATTCTCCGAATTAGATACGCCTCGGTATGCGCCACACCTAGTCGCACCTCCTGCACTACGCTTCCAAAATTCGCATATTTCAATCAGAAAAACGCTCGGAAGGGGCGCTATATAAATAAATATATAAAATATATAATACATAAAAGTATATAATATATGAAATATATAAAAGAACATAAAAAAGCAGAGCTCATATGAGACTTTATCAGAAACCATAGTAGGTGTGGAATTTTCGCGTTCAAATCCCTGACGTCATGACAATTCAGGTGCGCTGCCATTTTTGTGTGCAGAAAGAGCACACGCGGTTGGCGTGGCTGCAGCGGCCATCTTCTATTAAATTGCAGTTTGTATTATTTTTAACAATTAAACCACTAATAGCAACTTTGCACAGAAGTTTGTAGTCGCTTGTGCAATGACGAAATTCGCGTTCAAAGTCACCACGAATAGCAACAGGACGATCTCAGTGCTTTTGCAAACCACACATCTCACCTTTTTACCCAAGTCTGAATTGTTCCGTGGTGAAATTATAAGCAGTGAAGAAGGCATGAAACGAAGCATTTCAGCAGTAATTTAGTTACTGAAGTGACTATCGCCCATAAATAAACTGAAGAATTCGGCGACGCCGATAGCAACAAACGTGCTCGGTGGTCATCAAAGAGAAACCTTCAAGATAAGGCGCTATTAACAACTACAACAACCCAGAATAATGTCGAAATAGTTGCTCCTGGCTGCAATCCTTCCAGGTAACGCTGATCGCATCTCGCGTAACAAAGTGATATTCCTGCGCGCCAACGGTTTTGAACTCGAACAAACAAGTAGTACAACAGTTTCGCGGCATTCCTTCTCTCAAAGAAGCATCGGTCGGATGCTTAAACGAAAAGTAAGGTCAACAACAGCAAAGACAATGCAAAATAAACACTGGCAGCGCAAACAAGAGCGCAAAAAGCTTTCCACTGAGGTCGCGTCGTCCAATCGGCGTCCTCACTCGTACACGGTCGCCTGGCTTGTATCGCGAGTGGCGATGGAGGAATACGGAATGAGACGCTGCGTAGACGACGTGCCGAGGAAACGAAGCTTTCGCAATTCAACTAGGATTAACCAGAGCTAAACCACAGCCAATTTTTCTTCAGCTAAACGCTAGAATAAAGAGCAGGCACTTTACGGGTCATCTATTCAAAGGCTATAGCCATTAAACAGCTTTGTAATGGTTGTATATAGTTAATGTCAGCAACTCTGTCGCGTTGTGCGTTCTAGTCTTTCTCAATAAACGTTTATCTCTATACATTACTTTAAATAAGCTGAACTCTGTTTTAGTATCTTTACCTTCCTTATTTATGTACCTACAATTTTATGGAGTACAGCTATAATGAGAAATGAAACAACCGATTAGCTTCACAGCTGCATGTACAGTTTTATTGGGGACACATACATTTGTCACAATTTTGCTCTCAAGAAATATATACACTTCTGCCGTCCACCTAATATCAACATAGTAAGCAGATGTCTTAGTTTGCGGATTTGGACTGAGGTCGACGCAGCTGTTCTCAATGCTCACAAGTAGCTCCACCAGCGAATTCTTGCTGTTTTGGTACAGATGGAATGGAGGGATTTGTGCTGATTTTCGTTATCGCCGTCTTTTCAAAGTAAACTGTCACGATAAAGTCAGCTTTTACTTCAACTGGATATTTGATGCATGGAGCTAAGTTTTCAAAATGTGCAATAAATAAGCCGTTCATTTCCTTAAAGGACATAATATGCCAGAATGGCCCGCCGAGAGGTGAGACAGATACTGTGTCATTTCCTTTCCCCAAAAACCATTTTATTTTTTATTTTTTGCTGGCTACATATTCCGTCCAGTCTTACGGTTAGAATCATATCCACTTCCTGCTCTTTACGAAATACTTCGACAGGCTCTTCAAGCGATTTTTCAGAGCAGCAGACTCAAGACGCGTTCGCTGCGAGTCGGGGGCATCCCTTGAGGTGCATGGGTTAGAAAGATTAAACGTGCATTCTGAAAACGTGCGAAAGCGGGCGCAGTGGTGGCGCCCTCTATAAGCTCGTCGATGTGACCCTCAATAAAGCGAAGTTCGCAAGCGTGGAGGGAAGTTCAATTTTTTTTTTAATAGCAGCTGTAACTTGGCAATAGAGCTATCGCTTGAAATGCTGCATCCGCTGCTTACGATTGAAACAAGCTTCCTGGCCTAAAGACACTCTTCTAAAATGGAGCGCTAAGTCTATCCTATTTTTAAGAAGTGACTATTATTTGAAGACGTCCCAAACAACTTACCTTGGAGTGCGGTGACACAACGAAATTCGCTCGTGGTATAGCCCTAATCCAGGCGTTCTGTTCTTCATCCCGGGGAAACTTGAAAACATGGTCTCTGTGCTCCGATTTGCAATTAATCCGGCAAATGTGCATGCAGCACTTGTTGGGTATATCCTGGTATAGGAGCGTAATCCACATTCCGCTCCAATGAAGGCGCGAGCACATCATCTCGATGGACACACAACCGCAAGCGCAGCACAAGACGACTGCATGCAGGGTCAACCTACAGAAAAAAAGTGCGCTCGGAAGCATGTCGCGACATTCCACGACTTTGCTTGCCCCGAGGCAATCGAAGGAGTGTCACGTGTTTGTGGAACCGATCGCATTGTCGTCGCCTTCCTCCCCCACTCCGACTTCTCAGAATAGGTGAGGTTAGCCATTGTATGCCTTCAGGGCATCATTTGCAGCACCTGCTCATCACTCCTAGCTTCGAAACGTGCTGCACGGAACTTCTATGTAGGCCTCTTTTGTGTGACATAGCTTGGGGGGGACACAGCCAGCAGGCCTTCCCACCCCCCAGCGCTTTTGTTAGAGGGGCGCGAATTTCGAAGAAAAGGCTGATGCAGCCAGCGGAGCTAATCTGTACCCAATGATGCTAACACTATGACTTCAGAGGGGCAACAGCTTTCATCACCAAACGCTAGATTTGAGGGTGTTGCTTTCATCCTTCCTTCCCTAGGGCTCCGTGCGCTGCAGTTTGGCACGCGCGAGTGGCGCCACCTGGTTAACAGCGGTGGCGAAAGGCGGACGCAGCCAACGCAGCTCTCTGGTTCAGTTTGCAGTGAGCGAGGCGAGCGGTGAGGTGTTTCGTCCGAAGGCGAAAACAAACTTGGATAATTATGGGTGCT
The DNA here is from genome assembly GCF_052857255.1 of Amblyomma americanum. Lineage (NCBI taxonomy): Eukaryota > Metazoa > Arthropoda > Arachnida > Ixodida > Ixodidae > Amblyomma > Amblyomma americanum. The sequence goes on from NC_135504.1 coordinate 54,538,732, forward strand.
CTTCCTACTGCTGTGTTTACTCAATGTCATAACAGCTATAAAAACTCTGCAGTCAAAGAACCGAATATATTTAAACGCTTTTCTTGGACATCGTGCATGCTCGCTCATGCACAGAGGGTATGCTGGAAATGAGTGCACTGTGGAATTAAATTCATGAGAGTGAACTGGGAAAGGGTTCACATTGACTGGGGTGTTTCGAACGTCACATCATTGGTAGGAGCTGCTTTGTCTTTATGTAGAGCGAAGGAATGCGTTCAGTCAGTCACAAGAAATGGTCTACGGTGAAGTTCTTGGAGCTGGCATCTGAAGTTTAAGTCTTCGTTTGTTATGCTCATCTGTGGTTCAGCGTGTCAATTTTGTTTCTAATTTTTTTTTCTTGCGTGTGTGTATGCAGTGGGAGCGACGTCGTACTTCTGAGAGTGCTTATGTCGTTTTTCACATTGTTTCACCTAAGCTTTTGTGTATTTATTTGCATCATTTTATTTCCTTGAGTGGTTTAAAATTTTGTATATTTATTTATTGCAGTCATGAGATCTCAAATCCTGTTCTAGACGAATAAAAAGAAAAATAGAGAGCGGTTCAAATTTTTCTATATATATATATATTTCTTGGATTTCACGACATCACTAAACCCTTAATTTCGGGAATTAACCTTTTGATTTTAATCAAGTTTATCGTCCCAATGCAACGAAGACTATAAGGGGCGCCATAGTAGGAGGTTCCAGATAATTGCAACCACTTGGAGTTCTTTAACGTTCACTGACATCGCGCAATACGCGGGCCTCTAGAATTTTGCCTTCACCGAAATGAGACCGCCGCAACCAGGATCGAGCACTAGTCATTTGGGTCAGCAGCTGAGCACCATAACCACTGAGCCACCGCGGCGGCCTTTCTATAGTTAAGTATTTACCAGAAGAGAAATACGACCAAAATAATTCATGTAATTGGTGTCTTCATGAAATTCCTGAAATGAAAGTGACAGTGAAAGATACTTAGCAAGAAACCCAACGTCTTTTTGTATGCTTAGAGCTATGCTTCTCTGAGAGGAATACACAAAGTAAAGAAGTGTCGATCCTGCAGGATGTAGAGCACTATCATCTGATATATATGTGCAGTAAGTTTGCGTTTTTCGCATTTCTAGCCGACTATTCACATAGTCGATGTCACAGTGGATGTAAATTACATAGCTGATTTCATTATTTGGGTCAGAGCCTTGCTTCTCAAACTGTAAAGGTACTTAATTAATCTCAATAAGCTCAACTGCGCTGCCAGATATTGCAGTGCCGTCGAGACTGCAACACAGTCATGGTTGCTCGGAATCGGTGATCAGCCCAACCTGAAAGCAATTGAAACTAAATGCAGCAGTGGTGGCATCAAGACTTTTAATGTGTTGAAATCCGCAGAGAAGAAGGCGTTGGCTTAGAATGGCATCGCGGTCAGTGCGCGTCTGCTATGCGGCGCAATGCCCCCACGGCCAGTCTCGAGGAGGGCGCGCGCGCTCTCCCTTCGAGAGACCGGCCGTGACTGAGCGTCCGGTTAACGCGGCGAGTGCCACGAGGCGGCGCTGGCGATGTGGTCGCTGCTGGCGCCACCATACCAGCGCACGGAGCCCATAGTGCCACTGACACGCACTTCAACCTCCATTGAAAAAGGGGCATTGTGCCCTTTCTAAAAGCCACACAGCATAACTATGTCAATAGCTGGAGGCAGCCCACCAGTGATCAGCCCTTCTTCCACCCTTCATCCCCATGGCAAGCAAAAGTAGAGACGCCTGTAGGTTCCCATTTTAAAAGCCACACAGCATAACTATGTCAATAGCTGGAGGCAGCCCACCAGTGATCAGCCCTTCCACCCTTCATCCCCATGGCAAGCAACAGTAGAGACACCTGTAGGTTGCCATACAAAAGCAGCTCACTGGGAGCCAAAATGGCCTGGATTCCACGAAAACCCCACAAATGGCAACACTGAAATTTAGCGGGCGTCGGCAAGAGGTACTTTGAAGGATGTCCCACCCTAAGGTCCGTTTCACATGCAGCGAATTTCACCGTCCGGAACTGCTAATTCGTTGGGTTTGCGGCTGGAGAGGGCCGCCGCTCTTGCCGCAGACGGCTTGCGAACGATTTCCGTCCGGATGGAATTCATTCGCAGCGTCGGTACTAGCCACTGTAGCGTCGGTGTGTTCGCTCTGCGACTGACCAATAGGGAGCATCCACTGCTTGGCTCTCTGTCAGGCTTGGCCATCGTGTACTTTTCGAATAATTCGGAACTGTTTACATTGATAAAAAGATACGATATGTTACCAAGGTGCCCGTGTGCTGTGCGACGTCAGTACACGTTAAAGATGCCCAGGTGGTCGAAATTATTCCGGAGCCCTCCACTATGGCAGCTCTATCTTCCTTTCTTCTTTCTCTCCCTCCCTTCCCTTACGGCGCAGTTCAGGTGTCCAATATATGAGACAGATACTGCGCCATTTCCTTTCCACAAAAGCCAATTTTAAAAATCTCTGAAAAACCAATTAAAAAACACATTCCATGTTACATTACTGTCGCATTTATTCACAGGTTGGATAAGCAGACATCTAGCAACCCTGTTGTCACAACCGAACGAATTAATAATAATAATTGGTTTTTTGGGGAAAGGAAATGGCGCAGTATCTGTCTCATATATCGTTGGACACCTGAACCGCGCCGTAAGGGAAGGGACAAGAGAGGGAGTGAAAGAAGAAGGGAAGGAGGTGCCGCAGTGGAGGGCTCCGGAATAATTTCGACCACCTGGGGATCTTTAACGTGCACTGACATCGCACAGTACACGGGCGCCTTAGCGTTTTTATCGCAGGTTCTACGTTGCATGTGAAAGGACTGAGCGGCAATCGCATTGCGGCGTCAGCGGCGGCACCGAATTCGCAGTATCGGTGCGGCAAAATTCGCAGCATGTGAGAAGAGCTTAAGCAAGGCAGTACATGTAGGCTCCCTAGCAGCTGCAGGATAACTGGCGCCGTCAACGCTACTTGTGCATGCGCATTGGCTGTGCGCGGCCTCCCGGTACTCCGGCACAGGTAACGGTAACATGGTACACGGTATGCTAAAGGTATCTACCAACTAAGAGGCTCAGTAAAGTGTGCAAGCCTTGGATAAAGTGATCTTGTTAAAATGTTATTCAAAAGAAAAATTATTTGTTTAAATGGTTTCTCCGATCCAGGCCCTCTGATGATTTAGCCAAATTCAAATTACATCGCACCAAAGTAACTTCCTCTCTTCGACAAACAAAGAAGGAATACATGGATAAACTGTTCACTAGCAATACATTAATCCGAACTGACCTCGTGTGGAAGCAAATAAATCGAATTCGAAAGCTTACTCTACAGGAATCCGATGAGCTAGAAATTTTAGTACACGATCAGAAACTCTCAGAAAAAGCTAGCAGACACTTTCAATCATTTCTTCGTGCCTTTTGGTAAGATTCTACACAATATTGATTCCATGAGTTCTCAAATAGCGAAATCATTCTAGCGTTTTCTCGACTCCAACGGACCGTAGTGAAATTGAAAGCCGTTTTCATGTTCTCCATAAACAACACCACACGGGGCGTAAACAATTTCAAACTTCAGCCAATCAAACATGCCAGCTTATTTGTCCCATTTTAGAACATATTTCTAACATTTGCTTTCTGCGGGAAGTTTTCCAAAGCCATGCAAGTTGCTAGGATGACAGACATTTTTAGAGGAGGTTATAGAAATAATTCATGTAACTATCGCCCAACATCAATTCTATCCATTTTTTTCAAAACATAGCTTACCGACACCCCATCGGTATGGGTTTAGAACAGACCATTTGACATGATACTGTGCTTTTAACTTAAAAAGAACAAATCTGAAAATCCCCTGAACAACAGCAATTAACTCTAGGTATATTTATTTTACTAAAAGGCATTTCATTCCATTGATCAACAGAAAATGCTTGCCAAACTCCCTTTCTGTAGCTTCCATGAACATCTGTAGCTTCCACGGCATTTTTCTTGATGTACTGAAGTCCTATCATCAGTTTGCAAACAGTTATAATAAACAATAAATTACCTGACTTGAAATCAGTTTTAGCGGGAGTTCTGCAGGGAAGCATATTTGGGCCATTGCTTTTTATCATTTACACTGACCCGCGCCCAACTTTCATAACATACTTGGATGATATGAACAAGCAAACAGGTGCCTAGACCTATGGCTACAGGCACCCAGGGGTGAAGGGGCAAACTTTGGGGAGACCTGAAAGGAGTATAAACATCAAGCATGAACTGCAAAATGAACAGAGCATATACATGCTGTTTCTTCGCAGACCAGCCTCACCACAATTATTCACAGTTGTGCTTGGAATTCATTCCCAGCATGTGTGTTCAATGGACATCAATAATTATTACTCATGTGCACTGTTCTTTTTATTGCTTATGCTCACTAGTAATTGCTGCATGTACTGTTGGGAGCAAAAGTAACTGACCCCCCCCTCCAAGTTCAAAGCCATACCACACTGCATGCAGGCGGGGTTCGAGGCTTGCAAGGAGGGTCAGTTACTTTTGCCCCTGACAGTGCATAGCTCACGGCCCAGCTACGTCGCGAAGCAGCGTAGCCAGGCACCTGTTCAGGGCTGTCAGCCTGTCACCATCGGTAAACCTTGGGTCCGCGTTCCTGGTGACAAACTGGCCATAGGCACCTGCACAAAATAAAGAAAACCAAAATAAGTCAGTCAATACTCAAAAACAACTAAGTAGATATATATTTATAACAGATTACGGATATTCACACATGGAAATAAAAATATCAATGGAATGCATTAGTCCTGACAGGCAAATTGGTTGTTTAACGTCCCAAAGCGACTCAGGCTTTGAGGGACACCGTAGTGAAAGGCTTCGGAAATTTCGACCACCTGGGGTTCTTTAACGTGCCTCTAGAATTTCACCTTCATCGAAGCAATTTCACTAGCAGGCCGGACATTCATGTATATCCGTATATCATGTATATAAAGTTCACGTGTGAAGATAATGATAGCAATTGAATGTATCCATCCCTAAAGGCAAACTGTACAAGTCATTTCACTAACAGGCTGAAGGTGGAGACTGCATAGTTGCCAGCGTACCATCCGGACTTTTTTTACATGTGCAATTTTCAAGGTTATGAAAGTACTGTTATGAAATACTGTCGTCTAGTGTTCTCCAGATGAATAACAATGATGCTGTATTAAATCAATAAAACTGCACACAGTGTATTTGTGCCACTGCCAAAAAATATAGCATTATTTTATGGTTATCCACAGTAAACTATGTACTATCAGCAACGAATGAAACGCGAACAAGAAAACTGAGGTGGCGACACAAACACAACAACATATGAGCTCCTGAAAAGAAAATACAGACAAGGTTGATTAACACTCCTGAAGAAGTCTTTGCCCCATCGAAGTTAAAAGTAACTTGAGCTGGTGTTGAGCTTTTCCTTGCTACGAGCTTCTTATTTTGCTGTTTGTGGCTAAATTGTCTTGTTTGCGTTTCATTTCTTGCTGATATTACAAGTCAAACTACTGAATAATGAATTTTTAATATGGAATCTAAAATTCCAATTTGGCTTCAGTCGAGCGAGAATTCAGGTCACTTCCAAAAACAACACAAAAGCATGTGAAGCTCTATTTACTATTACAATTAGCACCTATGACATGCAAGCACTAATCGTTGAATAAAGGTGCACTAAAGAGGAATCTGAACTCGTCTTTTTAACGCAGAAACTCTATCTACACGTTTCGGGCATTCTTAGAAACTTCGAATTATTGTCCTGTGCGGCCGATTGCCCTAATTAAGTCAAATTAAAAGTCCCGGCTCCCGATTTTTTTTTTAACTTAACGCGGTAAGTAGGAGGAGTCAACCAACGCGTCAGCCAGTCCTGTGGCGGCTTGCCGCTCTGCCATCGGCAGAGTGATACGTAAATCAAGGAGTCCACGTGTATTTTTATTTTCGTGGGCCTAATTTGCAGCTATATTGTTTGCGACTGAAACTGTTTATCCACAGAAACCTAAAAACAAAATAAAAGCGAAAGCAAAGCTGCCACTGGACTGGCTGAAAGGCACTCCACACGTTGGTTGACTCTGCCTACCTACCGCGTTGAGTTCAAAAAAGGCGGGAGCAGGGACGTTTAATCCAATTTAATTAGGGCAATTGGTCGCACAGGACAATAATTCGAAGTTCTAAGAATGCCCGGAACATGTATATAGAGCAGAAGAACCGACAACTGAGCTAGTTGGTGCATCTTTAAGCCGTGGTCCGTCTTCTTCTGTCTTCTCTGTGTCTGTCGTCGCTGCGCTGTTTTTACCACGGCTTAATGTATATAGAGTTCTCACGGTAAAAAGACGAGTTCAGTTTCCTCTTTAGTGCACCTTTAAGAGATAAAAAGAAATTTTAAACTTGCCAGCAACCCTTTGCCTCTCATATGCCACACAATGCCTGCACCTTCGCTTTCTGGTTACGCTTCCTCATCTATTGCTCCTTCAGGAGAGGAGTACTCAATTGCTCCCTACTGGTCACCTGCCCAATCTGATGACCCTCACTGTATTTCGCAACCTTTCTGTGAGATCTTTTATTCTAAAGACTGGCCCCCTGGTCACACATCAATCAAGCTGCACAGCCCGTACTTACTGACAGCCATGGAAGGTCCCCAGTGCCAAATAGATGGTCATTAAGCACAAAGTTGAAGAGATGATAGACATAGTTAAAACCTGTGCTACATGGGTAGTTCGGATGGCATTCGGACTCAACGGGTTTGTGCTGTGCTGCACAACATTTTCGAAACGCGTGCAAAAGCTTCAACTTCAGTGTACAACGATGACATCAGCGGTAATCATCGTATTAGTCTGACACTACCATGATCAACAGCAGCATATCATTGCAGTGTACCATGCTTCTTAGGCCAAACACAATGATAAATCCAAACGGCGGCCGATCATCCTTCATGTTCTCAGCAGACTGGCGAAAACTTCACACTGATGAGCCGATGATGTGAACATATCCACACGTCTGTACCTTATTCGTACCGGAAATAAGTGAAACAAGCGCTTACATTTACATGCACACATCAGCACTCACCAGTGATAAATGCTTGCCAAATTCTTAAATTTTAATAAATAACAACCCCCTTTTGTGATGACTAAGCCTAAGGAGTCTGCAGGGTTTGGTGTGCAATTTTGGTGGTAGTGGCGAGCAAAATCACGAGTTTTAGAAAATACAAATGGCCATCAAGTGTAGTTTTGACAACACTGATATCCTTATTTCGACCCGATATCGACTATTTCAGAAGCGCCGGTGTGACCCAGACTACCAAGCAATGCTTTAGGCGGCCAGCAGCAGTCGTCACCGTCGCTTGTGGCTAACTAAATTAGGCCGTTTCAACTAAGCAGATGACTAGTGAACATATTTTTGGATAAAATGACTTAACATCAACTATTACTTGTATCAAAGAAAGCAGGGACAATTAGCAAGAAGCGCTGGTACTGTGCAATGTCATCATTCCGACTGTCACGTGTTTCCCAGGCAGGCAATCGTATCAGCACTTCTTAAAGATTGTCGCATTGTGTAAACAAGAGCAGGTACAGCCGGTACAAAGAAAAGTAGGGTATTTAATAGAACATCAGCGCACATTGTGTTTTATGTCATGCAAATGAGCACTAGCTGTTTGTAACCAGTAATGCAAACAAGATCGAAAGTCCAGTCATCCTCATCAATGCACTCCTGAGAAAATTTCAGGCTCCCGCAGTAAATGTTCAGTGCTGTATTATTATCTTCAAGCACTCACAGGCGAGTTCACGAGCTACTTAATGAGCTACTTTCTAATTCATTTCAATAGACCTTCAATAACAATAATGGAAGAAACAGCAGAAAAAAAGAGCAGGAGATATCAAAATCAACAACCACAGAGGCAAAGCGATGGCGGCAGCTATTGATTGCATGGCTGTGTTCGCATTTCGAAGGCATTCCAAAATCTCAAATGCTTCCACACAGCTCCGTCGACCTGAATGTCATCCGAACCGAAACCCGTTGAAAAACTGTGCAGCAGTGTAAGTTTGGCAGTCGAGTCGAATGACAAGTGTCAAAAGGCATTCGAGACATCCGTGTAGCAGGGGTATAAGCCTTCTTTAAATACGACAGCATCACGAATCAAGAAAAATGATGGTGGCCGGTGCTTTCGCATAAACTATGGTCACCTTAACCGAATAACGAAAAAAGATGTCTACCGTTCTTCCCCAAATAGACATGCTCGAATGTCTTCACAGTGCCAAATATATTTCGTCTATAATCTCCACTCTACATTACTGCCAGATTGCTGTGAATGGCCTGGACTATAAAAAGAAAAGACTTCATTTGTTACACCTGATAGTATTTGCAAGAATATCACAGCCATAACCTCAAACATTATGAAATACCCAAGTAGGCCGTGTTTATACTGTCACTGGCTTTCAAACTCACAAATGCTGCTGAACATTATCTGCAAAACTGTATTTTAGGTGATGCAAAGACTATTAAGTGACAGGACACCACCTAGTTAGGGTGCAGGCCTTGTTAAGCCCCTTTTAGGCTTTTTGCTGCCCAGCTTAACATTAGACCTGCCCAGTGGACGTTAGATGCTGAAAAAATACTTGACCTTTACCAAATTTTAGTTGCATGTTTTCTCTGTAACGATGCATAAGACATTAAGTGGTTCACAATGTGGTACTCGCCTATGACCATCCAATAATATATGAATGAATTCCTTCTCTCTTGCTGTTTCAGTTTAAGTTTCATCAACTGAGCGCTGTGATGTTTAAGAGGTGATGAGGCATGAAGAAAACCTACACAACTGCTGATACGCAGTTTTTTGTTTGTTGTCATTCCAGCTCTTGAAGCAGTAAAACTACCCATCATCGACTAAATTGTACTTTTGTTGCCTCACATGACCTGAAGATCTTGTGTCACAGCCAGCATTTGGTTCTTATTGGAACAGCATAATAAGGAAATTCAATTATAAACTATTCAGCGGTCATAGGGGAAGACCACGGGGCGATCTATGTGTACTGAAGTCTAATGCATTATTTGGAAGAAGAAACCTCACTAGCAAAAATTCTGTGCCTATAAACCTTTGATGTGCATTTAAGTAATCAACATGTCTCAAGGAAACATTAAGGATTTGCACCCTCCGATAGAAAAGGTCCACTGTGAAGCAGGAATAAAAAACAAAATTCAGTAAACAACTGTCTTACTCTGCTTGATGGCCCAAGCTGCAGACATCGAGTTGGCGTCTCCACTGGCCTGGGGCCTAGAGTGCCAGGCTGCTGTCTCAAGGCTGTCGTCGCGATTTCGCCTTGCAACTCAGGCAGGTCGAGATCGAGAATGTTGTACTGAAGCAAAAATGCCAGCAGATCAGTTATGTTAGCAATGCACAACAACATGAGAAAAGAAAGAATTGTTTAAGTAAACTTCAGTGTCTGCACTGCAGATATTTACAGCATGAGTCAGTTACAATTAAATTGCTCCGTTCCACATGCAGAAATGCAAACATATGTTAAAAGAAAACAGTAATGCAACGCTGGCACACCTGCGTATATTCACGCTAGTACAGCATCAAAATACAACAGCAGGGCAAAGCTGATAATGCTTCATAATGAAGAATCAGAGTGCAAGTCATGCCAGCAAACACAAAAACAAGGCTTATACCTGCAGTGTTGAATCAATATAGTGAAGTGTGAAAATTGGAATCAACCGGCTGAACACAGTTCTTTTCAAGATGGAAAACAGGACTATAGGTACCCTGCAAGTCATAAATAACTGCATGCAGAGTGAATTATTACCTCATTCTGCATTCATACTGCTGCTGCCTTTCTGTGACAGCAACAGCCACACTCCGCTGATGAACATGAAAAAAAGAGCATAGTTAGCGTGACTGCAAGTCATGAATTAGTATATACAGAGTGACTGAGCACCTCAATTAGTGTTGATGCCTGTGGTTCCTCCACTCTTGAAACTGACTGCTTCTCTTGTGCTTTGCGTGCACATGTTGAGCACACATTCTGCTGACGAGTATTTAAAAAAAGGCAAAAAATAATTAGCGAAAGATTAAGTGTTTCACATATAGTGCTACTTCAGATGGTACAGCAGCACGCCTCTGCCATACAGCTGCCCTGGAACGCACTTGCACATTGAGAAGGGGCAACAGTGTATGCCAGGCTTACCCGAGACATATAGAAAAAAAATTAAATAGAAAGAGAAACATATCATCCCAAGAAACAATCAATATCTAGATAATCCTACATCATGTAAGTTAATGGTTACAAGTTGTTTTTCAATAACCAAGAATAAATGAACACATGCTGACACAGTTATCTTAAGTTTTCAGCATATGTCATGGCAGTAAGCCAAGGTTTGCCCCATCTTTGAACAGGGGAAAAACCAGCAGATAATAAAACTAAAATGAAAATCGGTTTCTGAGGAAAGGAAATGGCACAGTCATAGTGTCATAACTTGGTGGACACACAAACCATGCTGTAAGGGAAGGGAGGAAGGTGATGTGAAAGAAGAGCAAGGTGTGTTATAGTTGAGGGGTTCACAATAATTTGGACCACCTAAGGGCCTCCCTATTTCCTCTTCTTTTTTCATTTATTGCTTTCTTATTGCCTGGTTCTTAGCTGCCTCCCTGCATCTCCAACTACTGACACTGTGTGACAATCCCTGCTGCATCGACACAGCCTATTCTCATTATAGTTTGCGATGCAGGGTGCAGGAGGAACAGAGGATTTTGGGGATAACTGTTGTACAGGATGTACAGATAAATATCTATTTCAAACAAAGCAAAACAAGGAGAAAACAGGCCATTCATCAAAAAGGTCACATACAATAGCCACCACTCTTGTCTGTTGCAGGCTCTATTGTCAACTTCACTGCCTCAGTCGCAATTACTGTCAACTTTGCACTACAGTCAGTTTCCATTCCCTGTGCCAACCGTATAGTGCTAGCGCAGCGGTGCTGTTTAAATTTTTGCAATACTATCAGTTCTTCAAGCTTCTTTTGCTCTTGGTGGACATTGCAATAGTCCACCATGGTGCAGCTGTTACAACACGTGTTATGAACATGGCTCCTGCCACATATACTAGGCAAGAAAGAAAATCTAGCAGTGACAGTGCTGTTACGCTCCATTACATGTTGTTGGCAAGACGAAGCCCTGTGCATTGGAACCACAGGAATTGCGATTAACCACTACTGTGGCTAAAATAAGCATCTTTAGGACCCCGAATAGAGGTCCGACACTCCACTAGCCAAAACGTAGAACGTTAGCATTGCTGGCTGGACATAAAGCTGTGCCCAGAGAAAAAATACACAATAATATAAAAGCAAACGGTGCCCAATAGAACCTAACAATGGGCATGGGAAGCCCAGTACCACGGCCACTTGATGCAAACAGTACAAAATGTTTGGTCATTTTACATATGGTGTAGCTGTGTACTGGCACGGCCGCTTGATGCAAAAGCTCGAAGCTTTGCATCAAGCGGCCGTGCCAGTACACAGCTATACCATATGTAAGCTTTTGCATCAAGCGGCCGTGCCAGTACACAGGTACACCATATGTAAAATGACCAAACATTTTGTACTGTTCGAAGCTTTTGCATCAAGCGGCCGTGCCAGTACACAGCTACACCATATGTAAAATGACCAAAAATTTTGTACTGTTCAAAGCTTTTGCATCAAGCGGCCGTGCCAGTACACAGCTAGACCATATGTAAAATGAACATTTTGTACTGTTGCTCTTTTGCCTGACAATTGTACACTACAATGTTTTCTTCCCATCATCAGGTCCTCAAAGTGCCTTTCCCATACTTCCTTTCTCACTGTGAAAAGGTTAGTGATTTCTTTTTCGAAACGTGCGCATGATCAAGCAACTATAACAGCAAATACACCAGCGCCGCGCCTCAGCAATGACCGCCTTTGGGAAGCAACGCTCAAATATTAACTGGCGTTTATACTGCACTATTTCCACACAATCCAAACAAACAAGTAGCACTAATTCCACAGGCACACCTTAACGCGCGTCTGCTGACTGACCAACGGGTGCAGCTCATTTTCCCGAGCGCCGCACACATGCTGACAAAAGCTGCGTTGCTAAGAGTACCGGCGCAACACGTCATGCGCGTTGCTAGGCGACGCGAACACAGCTGAGATATTCAAAGGCTCCGCGCGCGACTCAGGTTTTCGCAACGTAGCGACTAGCGCGCCGTGAAATGTACTATCGGGATGGCATAGTAGCCATGGAGTCGTTGAAGAACGCATCACGCAAGACAAGACTCTTGGCTCCTTTTTCCACCGCCGAGGGAAAGGAGTGATGAAAAGAGCTGTGTTCGCATTTCTTTCCATAGCCCCTGTAGTCCGACTGTGCCGTTGGACACTGCTAAAGTTGTATGCAGGCGCTACTTTGAACAGACTGGAAGGAGAGTCGACGGCCAATTGCCATCAGACTTCTCGCTTGCACCAGTCCCAACAAAGGGAGGAAAACAGGTATGGCGAGGTACACGCTTTTATTATAAAAGCGACAACGTTGTGACGCATGAAGACGAACTGCCACTATGTACAGAGCACACGCAGATAATTTAGCGAAGTCCGTGACGTCTTCATGAAAGGTGAAGATGAATATTTACAGATGCGAGCCCCTCGGGTGGCCGGCACCGGGTGAGACATGAGGGCGACACTTTGTGATGAACATGAGGGGATGACGTAGGGGGGAAGCGCCTTACGTGCAGAGGCTACTTGTAGCCGCACCGCGCTTGTGATGAGGGCGATGAATGGAGACGATGAGTGCCGTAGCCGTGGATGAAGGGACGGCCAGATTACTTCTTCGCTGCCGCCTTCTTGGGGGTAGCCTTCTTGGCGACCTTGGGCTTCTTCGGGGACTTCGCCTTCTTGGGTGACTTGGGCTTCTTCGCAACCTTAGGCTTGGCCGCGGCGGTCTTGGGCTTTGCTGCCTTCGGTGCCTTGGGCTTGGCGGCCTTCTTGGCGGGGGACTTGGCTAACGTGGTCTTCATTATAACCTTCTTGGGCTTCGCCACTCCGGCCTTCTTGGGACCACGCTTAACAGGAGACTTCTTAGGTCCAGCTGCAGCTTTGTCGGCGAGGCGGAAAGACCCGGACGCACCCGTGCCCTTCGATCGCTTCAGCAGACCAGATTGGACGGCGCGCTTGAGCGCGAGCTTCAGGTGCGTGTTGACCACCTTAGAGTCCTTGCCGACGTCATAGTGGCTCATGATGTACTTGTGGATGGCCTGGCGAGAAGAACCGCCGCGCTCCTTCAGGGCCTCGATGGACTTCTTCACCATCTCGGTGTACTTGGGGTGGCTGGCGGGCTTCTTCGCCTTCTTGGGGGCGCCGGCAGTTGACTTGCGGCCCTTGGCCTTCGGCGTGGGTGGAACGGCGGGCTTGACCTCGGCATCGGACATGACGGGAGCTGGAAGGTGATCCGTACCTGAACAGCGGACGAGAACCTTAGCGAAGGTAGGTGGCGGGCGACGAACGCACAGCGGCAGGAGCGAACTGCACAGCAGCGGAACGAGAGAGCGAGTGATGAAAACCGAGGGAAGCGGCAGCTTTTATAGGGAGCGCGCGGACGTCGCGGAAGACTACAACAATATCTCGTGCTGCCGAGCGCCGCAAATGCCGCCGCTCGAGTTTGAGATTGTGTTTGTTGTGCCAAAAAAACGGTTTGTCTTGTATCACCCGCTTGCTACACTAGTGAAAAAATTCGCGAAACATGTAGCAGGACTATCGGACGAAACCTGGGTAAAGTATCCCCGCGGTGCGACGCCGGAAAATTAGTAAACAAAGAGTTTTTCGCCGCACCGGTGGCGGCGAGATTGTGCTAATTCCGCAGTTCGGACCTCGACGTTCGCGTCTCATCACATCGGGCCGGCTGAAAAGCATCGAGAAGTAAAATTCAATGATCCCTTTATTTGTTTCAACCGTCTGCCTCGTGTATCACCACGAGAACACAGCGTAAGAAGCGACAGAAAATAGCCGGGGAAGCACAAATTTGCTCCGAACCGCCATGTTGACAGCTTCGCTGGCCGCTGGCGACGTTCGCTTTTTCCGCATTTTCGACAACTTTTCGGTGGAGTTACACCGTGCAAATTGTAACGAAGCTCGGTATAGTGTGGTTTTATATTTTGGCACACGTTTCATGCCATTTATGACCAGTTTGGGTGAGCGGCGAGCAAAAATTGAGACCGGCCTCCCCGGAGCAGTCTCCCAGATTTGTGACGTAGATCGTCGCATAGAACGCGATCGCCGTCGCACAGGTCCGACTTTTCGGGGCTTTTTAACCACATGTTCGGGAGTGTTTCACTGCAATGTGTGCGGGTAACTCGAGGAGCATTTCTTTTGCACTCCGTGGCAAAGTTTTGGCGCCTGAAGTGCCAATTAAAGAGAGAAAACTTAGCTCGACGACTCGCGTCCCATGTATTGCTACGGCGCAAAAGTGCTTGCGCTGTGTTTTGGCCACTTTTTGGCATTCAAGGGACCGTCGTATTTAGGGGTCTACGAGGGCTTGCAAAACGTGTGCTACGCACAGACAGTCTCACAGGAGGCACCCACGGAGTGACTGCAGCAGAAATTGGTGCTTTGCGAATGCTGCGCCGTGGTATTTGACAGTTTCTCTTCGGGTCATAGCAAACAGCTGGGCGTGGTGGGCGCTTGGTTGAAACACGTTACTAAGCGTTCAGCGGACGAGAGTTGTACAATTTGAATTCGATTATAGCGTTAATTTAATCGCCCTTCTTCAAGCTTTTGCTAGTAACACAGGCGAGTGTTTGAAATTAGAGCTTGAGTGAAGTGAAGAGTGTTTAGATTTGGATGCGCTTGCGCGTTAATACTTTCTGTGGCGCCAGGGCGGTATGAGCCTCGGTGTGCTTGTCTGTGAGATTTGCATCATAGCTGCCTCGCCTGTTAACTGCTAAAACTGAACACGTTAATGCATTTTTTTTGCACAATTACTGACAAGACAGTTTTATACTCCATTAAGTTTGTCAATAGATATATTCGCATGTACTGTTAAAATCTCTTCTATTTTGACCGTGCAAAGCTTGTTTATAAAATACTGAACTCATTACAAAACTGTTAAACTGCAGATAGATAGTTTTCATGCAGTTTATGCTGCACTTGGCACAGTCGAGCTGTGGCTTGCAGTTATAAATACATGCATGCTTGCATGCCAGCTCGAATTTGGGCAATCCATCGCTGTATGTCAAGACGCAGCAAGGTGACTTCGTTAAAGGCAGTTAACGCACAATGGAAGAGCTTGATTTTTATTTAGATTGCTTAAACTATATTCAATGCCTATATTATAACTATATATATTCAAGAAATGGACACACACACACACACACGCATGCACACACCACTGATCCCCCCAGACCTATAGGGACTAATTTCCTGCTTAATACCACGGCAGAGTAAACTGATGCTGTATAAGCATAATCCCGTTTCAGTCAATTTTAAACCACTGGTTTAACAGTGTACAACTTGCATTTCTGGTCATTTTGTTGTGATATTTGTTGTGATATTCAGTCATGACACTCAAGCACATGGTTTGTGTCTGGTCACTGGGAAATTTGTACACTGCATGGCATCTCCATGCTAAGCGTGGAACCAAATTCAGGCCACAAGCAGAATTCAGAGCATTTGAACGAAAACACACTCCTGTACGTATCCAATGAATCTACAAAAGAAAATTAAATTAAATCATTTTGATATAATTTACAGCAGCACTTTGTCCAAATGTGTGTCGATCGCTGTTTGTGTAAATTGCTAACTGACAGTAAGTAGAGGCGATAAAAAGCCTAATGTAACCGAATAAAATCCCAACATCTGAAACCCATAAATTACTCTTTTTTTATATATATATAATAATGCACATCCACTACAATGTGCACTTCCTAATGCGGTAGCACCCACCGGTACAAATGATTCCATTCTTTGGTGTGGTTTCGATATGTTTAAATGGATTGCTTTTCAGGTGTAAACAGTAGGAAACAACCATCAGGGCACAAAAAGATAATGCGCCAGAAAGCGAGCTGACATATTTCAAATGATGTCCTTTTATATTACTTGTTTTGATAGATGCAAGCACAAACTTTGCATAGATGCATTTCTTTTCTAAGTTAATGGCTCATTCTTTTTGAAAGGAGAGTCTATTAATACACACGAAACCTGCTGTAAGCCATGTTAATTCAATAGATGGGTTCGGTATTTGGGCGATTTCTCTTTTTTTTTCCACATGGACTGAATTTTTTTGCACATATATGATGCGCTGATATGAACAGAACAAAATTAAAACTTAGCTGTTATATATATATATATATATATATATATATATATATATATATAAATCACCAACCACCTGTGCTCCCTTTTTCCTTTGGAGTTCTTTCTGTCAAGCGAAAATACTATCCATAAATAGGCTGCTGCTTGAAGCAGCTGCCTTTATTCCAGGTGGGCAATTATGTATTCATAAGCTGCACGCCGAGAGCATAAAAATGCAACGTGAAAAGGATTTTTCCCAACTTCTTGCCAAAATGCATTGCAAGTCCTGAATTACGAGCTTAGCCAAACATTCACCGCTGTACTACAATTTTGCTGGATATTGATTTGTATCAGTCAATTTCTGCTAACCCACCCATGGAGTGTAACGCACCCCCGAGCACATTATGTTCCCCCCTTTGTTATGAAATCTGCCACAGCGATTCCACAGCCCTCAAACGATTGTTTTTTGCTCGCGTGTTGCAACATCTCGTCCTTCCATAGTTAGAGTTTTGTTTTTGTAATAACTACACCTGCTTACTCATTGGCGTCACAATTAGTCATCCACTTAGCAATTAGTCCCCAAAACATTTCCACAAAATCCTTCGAAATCGACGCAGTACGGAAATAGCGGCCTTTTTTGTTCGTTACAGCGAGGATTTCGCTACAACCGTCCGAGCCCAAATATATTGCCCTAGCGTTCCTGGACACACACAAAAAGAAAATAAGCTACGACGCACACATTACCTCAGGCAGCGAATTACTGCAGGTCTCCCGCCTAAGGTTACCAAGTACCAAACGATGTCCGCTGTGCGTACCACTATGCAATACGTAGGAAAATTACTGTTACTTCAGCCCCGAAGGAATTAGACGATTAACCAAACTTACGATGGCGCTGGTCGAACCGTTTTTTTTTTCTGTGATTACTTTTAAACTGGCACATTGTGCAAGCAAGCAAAGCACAACGATGTAATGGCGTTGATGCCGGTGGAAAAAATATTATTCCCGAAGCGAGCTCGCCACAAACATAAATCACAATCTCTCGAACGTGAATTCAGTGCTGTTCGCGGCGCACCGTCCGTGCTGCTCGATGCACTTAACAGATGAAAGCACTAATTTTGGAAAATGCGCCGCGATTGCTCAAGCCGCACTGGCCGCCTAGCAACGCGCGCACCCAACGCGATCAGCTGTTCTCCACGACGGGTCGAAAGCAGCACTCGTGTTGCACCTTTCGACACCGCACGAAAGACTGATTCGCCTTAGCCGCGTACTCCGGCACGGCACTGTACGAAAATCACGCGACTTCACCGTTTCTTCTAGGATCCCCAGAACAACGGTTCCCTCAGTGACGAAAATGTGGCCCAAAAAGGAACGCGGACAAGTTCGCGCCGTTATAATACGTTGAAGCCAACACGAAAAGCGAAATTTTCCCGCGTCAATCAATGCCCCAGGATCCCAGCAACAGACAGAAAACGCACATAAAGTGTTCCTCAACGTCCGTGATATCTGTCTAGCGAAAGGAACTTAGACGTGAGATGAAATAACCACCGAAATATCGCCAGCGAGTTACGGCGATCGGGAACCGTGCGACGATCAGCACACAAATCTGGGTGAAGGTTCCGGGGAGGCCGGTGCCGATTTTTGCTTGCCGCTCGCTCAGACTGGCGTCAAACGCCATAAAACCTATGCCGAAACGTGGCGTGCTAACATTTCCAGGTTCAGTAAAGTTTCTGTGGAGAAAATCCGCAGGAAAGTAGCCTAAAACATGAAAAATCCTCGGCACGCCAGGCCCCGGCGAAGCTACCAACATGGCGGGTCAGAGGAAATTTTGTGTTTCCTCGGACGTTTTCTCTCGCGCTTTGCGGTGCGTTCGCTTCGCAAATCGCGAAGCCACAGCTCGCAACGCATAGTGGGATTATTGGATCTCGCTTAGAAATACTTGTCAGCCCGCCGCAAGCGACGGGGCGCAAATAGCGAGGCTCGAACCGTGCGACCACCACGATCTCGCAACCGCTGGATCGTCGGAGAAGAGCGTTTTTAAAAACTTGCCGGTCTCGCAACGCGACGAAACTCGGCACGATGATAGTTCGATGCCTCTACTACGAGCTGCGTACGTTTTTGAGCCCGCGGCGACGCGCGCTGAGTGTGCGAGCGGCAGTTTTTATAGACAAACAAGCACAGACTGGTGCACAGCGGCGGCATCAGCTGGGCTCGGCGGCGCGGGCTGCGTGGTCTTCTCGGCGGTCCGCGCGCTGCCTCGAAGAGGAAGAGGGGGAGGATCTGCTCTCTCGGAAGAGCGGCCGCGTGGTACAGCGTTTTCTTTTTTTTTTTTCGTTTTTCTTCTGTTTTTTTTTGTTTCTTCTGGGTACTCCATGACTTAAATAACCAGGCAATATATGAAACAATACACAAAGGCAGATTTTACTATTACACAGGTTGCATTGCAACTACAACCTGTTTTCATTTTTTTGGCCCGGGCGTAGTTTTATGTTGCAGATGACACCCGTTAAATCAAACTCGTTTAATTCGAACTAACGTATTGGGGCCGTCAGTATGAAGTGTATTAAAGATCCGCTTAATTCGAACTACGCGTTAATTCCTTTCGAGCTTGAATTCGGGATTTCACGCCAATAATAGTAACGTACGAAACAATACACAAAGGCAGATTTTACTATTACACAGGTTGCATTGCAACTACAACCTGTTTTCATTTTTTTGGCCCGGGCGTAGTTTTATGTTGCAGATGACACCCGTTAAATCAAACTCGTTTAATTCGAACTAACGTATTGGGGCCGTCAGTATGAAGTGTATTAAAGATCCGCTTAATTCGAACTACGCGTTAATTCCTTTCGAGCTTGAATTCGGGATTTCACGCCGATAATAGTAACGTACGTGTATGGGGGATACAAAAAAAAAAAAACAGCACTTTTTATGGCCTCTACAACGCGCTTTTTCCGGCCCTGTAAAGGTGCTTGTGTGGGCTTTGTTTTTATCTTTATTGTCCCCGTATTTATGTGTTATTCTTTTAATGTAATCATGTCGCTAATTGGTATTTCGAAAATGTCCCTTTTGTTTTTGCACGGAAGAATAGAGCAATTAGCCCATATTGGATCATTCCTACGTGTGTCTAGATCACTTCTAAATTTGAGTTATCTGCAATAAACATGTTGAATTGAAGACGCTGATGCAAAAGATTCTAGAACATCGCGCGTTCTTGTTGACGTATTTATGTGTTACTCTTTTAATGTAATCATGTCGCTAATTGGTATTTCGAAAATGTCCTTTTTTGTTTTTGCACGGAAGAATAGAGAAATTAGCCCATATTGAATCATTCTTACGTGTGTCTAGATCACTTCTAAATTCCAGTTATCTGCAATAAACATGTTGAATTGAAGACGCTGATGCAAAAGATTCTAGAACGTCGCGCGTTCTTGTTGACTCGTGAATTTGCGCTAGACATGCGCAGTTAAAATTCACAGATTACGGCTACAAACTTCAACAGCAACGGGCTTTGCTCACTCTAACTAGCGATTATTAATAAGGATTATTTTCCAGCTCTGCCGGACTACATCGTCTCTCACCTTTACGGCGTTTTGCTTGTTTGCTGCTCGTTGAACGTGCAGAGGTTGAAAAAACAAAACTCGAAACACGGTTCAGCTTTTCAAAGCGCCTGCGTTAAAAGCAGCTGCTAACCTCAAGACAGCTGTTATGTCGCACAAAACGCACAACACATTACGCGGCTTTACGTGGCAGTAACTGACACAATTCATGCTGACTGACCGTGTAGCCCTAAACATGTATTCGATCATTTACACTTCACGATACCGGCGATACCGGGCAGCTTCGACCAGTCCAAACAACCTACCCACATGAGAAACATGCTGTATTTCACAAGGTCGATCAGTAGCGGCACTGAAGCCGAAAGTGCCTAATAACATAACCATCTATATAAACGCATCTCCACTGGGCAGCAAAAGGTTTCACAGACGCAGTTGTCGATTTCGTTTTCATACAAAATATCCCGCTCGTAGGTCAGGCTTCCAGCGTTCACAGTTTCCCAGAATAGGTAAAACTAACCTAATTGGTAAGCCTTGATCTGCGTTAAAAGCGCCGAAATACTCAGCAAGAAATCGTGAGAAATGTGACCACCGTGATGGAGCGATCGCGGGCGATGTCAGAAAATTGAAGCGACTGCTGGGCTTCGATTTTTTCCTCGGCGTTCGCCAAAGACAACGTGAAATCTCGCAAAATTTGTGTCACGAGGTGAAATAAGGTTATGCCGAGTCTCGATGCACTTTTTACGGTGGAGATCAGCGAATAAATACCGGAAAGCGAGAAAGAATCCAACGTCGGCGGCCGTAGACGGCGCCGCCGACATGGCGGATTGAAGCGAATTTTGTGTTTCCTCTGCCGTTTTGAGTCGCTCGTCACGCTCTGTTCGCGTGATCCTAGGTTAAAACAGCACTTGAAATGCCTCGAGGGGTTATCGCTTTTCAGTTTACGACCGTTTATAACGCGTCCACGTCAGTGAGGTTCAAATTATTAAGCCCGAAACGCGCGCCGGGCTCAGCATCCCGCTTGCCGAACCGCAGAAAGACCCCGTTTTCGTAAATCTCGCAGCCTCGCAGCGCAATGAAATTCTGCACAGGGGTTTTCCAATGTATCTGCTACAAAATATCACACGATTTTAGTTGCAGGGACGCCAGGGAGTCGCGCGAGCGACGGTTTTCTTCACCCCAACAAGCACAGCCCTGCGGCGTTCCCTTTGTAGCAGGGCGGAAGGCAGCTCGGCGCATTCCAGTTGTGTTCTCGGCGGTCCGCGCTCCTCCCGCGTTCGGTTGGGTGGGAGAGGGGAACATTACGGGGTGCGGTAACCCGTTAGCTCAACCGGGTTTGAGAAGGGGGGGGGGGGGGGGGGGGGGCTGTAGGAGAATTTACAGATACAAACGTTCCCATCTTGGTTGCACCGCGAAAGAGAATCAGCGCGGCGGTTCGCCTGCATTCAGAGCCTCGCCATTTGTTCGTTCAGCTTATTCCAATGGAATTTGATGTGTGCGATTAATTAGGCCACTGAATTAATGACACTACGCTTGTTCTCACTGCTTTTCAGGACCACATACCTCCGTACTAGAAAATATGCTTCGATATTCACAAACGTGCGACATACCTTCTGATAAAAGTGAATATATATTGGTGAATTTGAAAAGCTCCTTGCTTACCGAGCTTGTATGTATAGATAGGTCTGTGTTGGGTAGGTCTGTTTACCTTGCACGCTTATCACTCTAACGTTCAGAACCAGAGATCAGGCCGACATGTCAACAGCCGACCAGAGCGTCAGCCAGCGTCTTGGACTGCGGACGTCACCCGAAGAGGAATCGACCATATCCTCACCAGTTTCCAGACATTTGGTTTCAATAAATGTTTTTCATCATCATCCCGGTATGTCGTTCTTTTCTTGCGTCGCGCTCAATGAAGCGCGTTATTTGAGCCCACCTTGGCAGTCACTCGTTGCATTTCAGGTGGGTGAAGAAATCTTTGAATTCTTAGTTCATCTCTTTTCATTGCAGGCAAACGCAGGAGGGTCGGCCGGAACAAATATATGCCCCAGTTACAGCCTGCGTTTCGCGAGGCCTGCAGCTAGCTAGATATATATCTCGCGCAAGCAGTTATTATAAATTACCACGATAAATCTTGACACTAGAGCAAAAGGATCGAGACTTCGTGGTAGATAAAATGTGCGGGTGATAAAAAGAAAGGCTACAAAAGGCAGCCTGGATGCGAATGAGAACGACCTCCAGCGTGGCAATGCGAATTCAACGTTACATATTCACTATGCATTCAGTAGAGACAATCACTCAGGTGCGTTTCCGATTTTGACTCATGGTTGTAGCAGAGGGAATAGGCTCTCTACCCCACCGCTATTTTTAGAGCGGCTTTACGAGCCAAGAATAGGCACTCTAATTTGTACCTGCGTTGAGATCTAAGCCACTGTGCATCGTTATGCTTTGACAAGCAACCTGCAACATTAAAGCTTTCGTACAATAAAGAAAGCCGCTGATGAGAGGCTGACACCGCTAAGCCGATCATTGCTTACGAACGATATGTGTGCAGTTTTGCATCGCCAAGCGCGCACACTGCCTTCGACTGTGCCCGGCTCGATTTTTGCACGCCACCCGCCAATACCGACGAAATGCGTAGCGAAATTCGTGCCGAAACGTGAAACGAGATCACCGTAGTACTTAAATGCAGTTTTCGCGATGTCAATCTGCCCACAAACGAGGCAAAACGGAAAAACAGCAAGCCTGCGAGGATGTCAACATGGCGGCTCATATCAGCATTTTGTGCTTCCCCGCCTATCTTCTAGCGCCTCTCACGCCCGATTCGGACGGTGCTAGGTGCAACGGATCATTGAAACGTTGAGAGGGATCGTTGGATTTCACTTTTAGACCATTTTTGGAGGGCCGGACGCGACGGGCCGCGAGCGCCGAGGCTCTAACCGCAGGATCGACGCGCTACGGCAGCCATCAGCGCGCACAAATTCGCGCCTTTTAATGACTTGTCGCCTTCGGACCGTCGTGAAACTGAATGCGGTGTTTGTCCAGACACCCTGCTACGTGGTGCATAAGTTGTTGCACCCGCGAAGCCAAAAGGTGACGCACGGGCGGCCGTTTTTTCAGCCCCAAAAACACAGCTACCATCCCGCTGTTGCTGCATCACAGCACCCGGCGGTGGTGGCGTGGCTTTCTCGGAGGTCCGCGCGCTCGCCGCTTTGTACGAACTGAGGTGGATGGGATGTAAATGGCAGTCACTATCATTGTCACATGCGTGTTCCTTATTGTATTATATATTTTAATGCTGTTATGTTCTGATTTGGAGATTAATTTATCACCCCACATTAATTTCAGGTTTCACCAAGATTTAATGCGCGATGCTAACTGGGCGGTAGTCGGCAAAACAAACTCCTGTGTAATGCAGTTGATGAAGTGTTGGGTAGGATTTCGAGAGGAGCGCAGTTGCGGTCTGCCGGACAAAAGGGGCGCCGAAGCAGCGATTTGGCGAGATAAGACTGGATGTGGCGCGCTGGCTAGATAATTTAATTTGCGACGTCAGAAAGTTTCAAAGCCGGTCCATGGCGATCTCAAGCTTCTTTCTCTACGGGTTATCTAATCGCCTTTATCGCGTTCTTGCATTTGCAGGGCAGCATTCTTGCTTGTTTCATGCTTTTTTTTTTAGTATAGTTTCTCGGAAAATGCGTACTTCTCTTGAGTGCTTGAGTGTGCCACAATATATTTTGCATCAGGGAATTCGATTATTCATGATCATTCTGAAGAGTCTTCATGCTAGCCTTGCGTTTAAGGTAGGAAAAACGGCAGGTATATTACTTGATCCTGTTTTTCTATCTCCCTTTTTTAATACATTTCTCACAACGTGTTGGTGTCAAAAGGTACACCGAAATTATCAGCATGCATCCGTCATAGGCTGCCTACAAGCTTGCGACGGGATGAGGCGAGAGTGGATATATACGCTTTGGAGTCAAGGTAATTTTTTTTTGTTCGCTTCAGAAGAGAGAGTAAATGCAGCGCTGAAGGAAACATTCTGAACCAACTGAAGCAAGGCAGTCCTCAGGTTGGTTCAGGGTTTCAGTGACCCATTTACTTTGCCAGGTATACGAGCGCTACTTACGAGTGGTGTGGATGCTGGGACGAATTCAAAGGGGCAGGGGATATGCGATCGTCTCCCGACTGCCCCTCCGAAACTTTTTTTTTTTTCCGAATGAAGCTTAAAAAATTCGCTGGAAAAGTTTCCAGTAAATCCGTCCCTGTAAA
This sequence comes from Amblyomma americanum, assembly GCF_052857255.1. NCBI lineage: Eukaryota > Metazoa > Arthropoda > Arachnida > Ixodida > Ixodidae > Amblyomma > Amblyomma americanum. The sequence continues at coordinate 54,562,887 of NC_135504.1, forward strand.
ACCCAGTGCGGCTTAAACCGACGCGAATTAAAAATTTCTGAGGGCACTCAAGTCTGCTTACGTGCAGGAATGCGAAAGGATGGAACTTTCTAGAACGCGGGTTTTTTTCCTGGCAGGCTGTACGCGTTGTATTTTTTTTTTCCTGGCAGGCTGTACGCGTTGTATTTTTTTTTCTGTTATTTTTATTTTCCAATTTTATTTTAGAAATTTGTTTGTATTTGTCATTTCCTATCTTTATTTTAACCTTTTATCTATATTTCTTCCCCATTTCTTATTGTCATTTTTTAATGGTTTTTTTTTTTCTTTTTATTCTGTTTTATTTCGATGACGTCATCAGTTCGATTGACAGCTACAGTGTGGCACTTTTCTGCGGACATCCCCGCTGACGAGTCATGAGCCTATAAAGACTTTCATCTTAAAAGAGAAGCGACCATACAAGACTGCGTCTGAACCGTAGTCTTTCCGTTGGCGTGGCTCCTTTTCGCATATTCGTCGCGAAGCTTGCAAATAGTGTAGGTTTATTACAATGGTCTCGCACCGCACATAAATCACCCTGCACATATCACTGGACAGGCTTGCCGCGTTTTAATTAGGCACGACGCGGAAATAAAAAGAAAACCCGACGCCCGTTGCACTGCGGGCCCGAGCAAACCTCTATCTCCCAGCTGTGGACGTCGGCACGGCGACGCTGTCGAATAGCAAGGTCACTGTGGCGGAGTATGTCTCCCCTGTTGCATTTCAATTAAACCGCAGGTGTGACCCGAAGTCTGTTTTCTTCTTCCTTTATACGCACAGTGCATGTAGTCAGTGTAGCGTATTCAGGGTTCGTTGCCCGCTTTCTTTTTTATCATGTCACAGTTGCATTATTAATGAGGAAAACGACATCGTGTGAACTTTTTCCATTACATTCATCCCATTTAGCGCAAAACACACGCCACACTAAATGAGATGAATATGATGGCTGAAAAGCAACTAGACCATCAGTTAACTCTTCTGGAATTTTCCGGCTCGTATTGGCAATATTACCCTCAGTAATGATAGAAATAATATCAGGCTATCAATAATGTTGCAGCTGTAGAAACTAACGGGAGACATCACGACACGCTTTGAATAGAGAGAACGAAAAGTTAGTGTGGAAGACTATAACCAGCCATATGGTGGATGCTGTTCACACGGCGCTGGCAGTCACTGGGGAAACAGATTGTGTATAGCATGAATCTAAATATCTAAACACAGAGCACGTACAGCGTACTACTACATAAAGTGCACTTAAAAACTCATAGCAAAACCCGCATACGCGCCTGACTGCCCCTGATTGTCACGACTGGCGCGTATTGAAAGGCACGCCCCCCCCCCCCCCCCCCCCCCCCCTTAAATGAAGCTCACCTCCCCACACCCCTATTTAAAAAATTATCTCCTGTCCCTTACAAAATTAAGTCCCGTCTACGTGCCCGTGTCTCCCTTGATCTGCATTCCAATCACTGCATTTCTGATCCTAAACACTTCCTCCTCCGCCACCATTAATTCAAAATTTCTTTCTCTCTCTCTCTCTCCACACACACACACACACACACACACACACACACACACACACACACACACACACACACACACACACACACACACACACACACACACACACACGCACACGCACACAAAGCATAGCAATTAACAAACTGGCTCAGTTTTGATCAACTACTGTGGGGTTCTTTAACCAGAGCACAGGCGTTTCTGGCATTTAGCATCCACCAAAATGCGGCCGCCACGACAGCTAGGGATTCGATCCCGCGGCCCTGAGGTCGGCAGCCGAACGCCGTATCCGTTATTGCCGCTATTATTTTATATAAACGGATTTTCCTTATATCGTTAAGGTCCGAAAGAACGCTTTCACAAAGACTCCGGAGCTTTTTTTTTTTGAGTGGGGGGGGGGGGGGGGGGCACGACTTCGAGCTTATGTTCTTATTTATTTGTTTAATGCTCATTTGCATAAAAAATTATATTTTTTATTTTTGTTTAAATTTTTCAATGTTCAAAGGCTGGTGCAAACTGTCACGTTGCGGTGACGACACTCTAGCAGTCCGGAAGACGAATAAAAGGCTTCCAAAAATAAACTGTTTAATCGGCTGGCTCGCGCCCACTGACAACTGGATGACTCGGCGGCGGCGACAGCCACAAACGTGTTCGGCGGTCATCGAACTGAATGCCTGCAGTTCTTGGCTGCGCTGAATTCAAAGCTGGCAAGGAACCTTCGACATAAAGAACCAAACAGGAATCCGAAAAAATGTGGAAGCATTTGTACGTGGCCACTATCAATGGAGAAAAGTCTGGTCGCATTACAAAGCAAAATGATTAAGCCGCGTGCCGGCGGTTTTGACTGCGAACGAACAAACGGTGCAAAGATTCCGAGCAATATAAAAAAAGAATTAAAATGGGAAGCTTTACGCACGAGGAATGATCACTATAGCTGCATTTGGAAAGTTTGTGCTAATTTGTTTAAATTCTGCTAATCATGATCAGGTACACGGGTCCGACAGTCGACTTCTGTTGGGACATGACTGGTAGAGGTTACCATATACGAAGTGATTTACAACTGACTACGAAGCCAAGTAGCTCAGCCCCACTGTGCTCTGCATTACGAGAGTTCTAGAACAGAAGTGCTTCAATTGTCGAAAATCTGATCCAAGGACAAGCAATTAGAGACACCCCCCCCCTGTTCCGGGGTCCCTTGTCAACAACCTTTGCTGAGGGCTGCCATTGGCAACCAGTTAGGCTTTCAACGAAGGCCAGGCCCAACGCTAAACATCGGTAACACTAGGCAAATAAACGAATCTGCTACGTAGGTGAAGACGCCGGCCACGAAGCAAACGGAGTCGATCCAGTGCTGCTGAACCTACTCAGCACAGTTAGCTCTCAGCTCATATACTTGCTCTGTAACCGCCTAACCTCACCTAACGCGTAAAAAGAAAGCGCGCCTGCAATCACCGCGAGTGAGCGCGCAAGCGCTCGTAGCGACTCCAAGCCAACTTGTGCTTTCCCGGTTGTTTTGCCTCACCGCTCACGCCTGATCCTGGTCATCTGAATCCGAACTAGCGCCCGAAATACCTTCAACTAGCTTTGAAGTTTCGCGTTACCTATCTTTAATTGCTCAACACACTCCCTGGCTCGAGCACTGAGCCTCGAAAGGCACGACAGATTCAAACAGACGCCGACTGACGCGCCGAGAAAGGGCATTTTCGTCAACTTGTGCACCTCGTGCAGTCTGAACAAGTTGACAGGGCCTTTGTTCAATGTCCCTGCTACAAGGTTCATGCGTCTCGTCGCTTGTCCGACGCACGAGTGACGTACTGGCGACGATTTATTGTGACAGAACAAGCACAAACCCTGGAGCGGCGGCGCCGGCACATCGGAGCCGGGCAGAGAACGGGATCACGGGGCGTTCTCGGAGGTCCGCGCGCGCCTTGCGCCGCGCGTCTCCGGTTCGTGACGTCGGTGCGCGGAATTTTCCCAGGAGCGCTCTTCATGGTAGCACGGGAGTTTTTCGGGGAGAGTGCAGGTACTCGGGATTTTCACTAGAATTTTGCAGGGTAATACTTATGGCCAAAAATTTGCAGGACATGGTGACAATCGACCGCTTGGACGGGTCGACCAGGGAGACGACACGCGAACCCACAAGCTTTACCGCTTTGCCCGCCGATGGTCTTTCCTGAAAAATTTTCTCGCTCTTTCGAATTAAACGACATTCATGCTTTCTTTATACGCCCTTCTAAGAGAAGTGCATTAACCCCCTCCTCGTACCTCGATTTCGCTGCAGGAGTACGTTTTGGTGGAAATCCTAGTTTATGGAAAGATTCCTGGTTTGTTTCAACTGGACAGTGGGTACCCAGCTGGGATTTTAAATAATTTAGGACCAGTTGCATGCAGTCCTGACTGTCGTGCAGGTGACAGTGGCCGAATTCTTCACCAGATTATCCCCTGAAAGGCGATTTCAGGTGCAGGAGTTAGGGCTCAAGAGATAACAGTGTCCTTGGCAGGCGGCCTGTACCTCGTCTCCCTGAAACGTGGGAAAAAAGGGCAGGTGTGACGGGTTTGGTAATCTGGACGACAGCTGCCGGAAGTCAACCATAACACTAATATTGTAAGCACTTCGCTATCGTCCATGCTACTTAAGGGTAGCTACAATGCCCTTAAATCTGTTCGTGGTTCTTTCAGAAATTTCAAATAAAGTTGCTATGCTTTATTTGGTCAAGTGCGAAGATGTCCACAGAGAACTGTGATTGGAATATAACCTACCGAAGCCTCCGCCTCGTCTGGTCCGTCACAATCTGCACGTGACGTACAGTTCCGAGAAACCAGGAACACAAAGGCCTTGCAAGGCTACCCTCGTCACAAAAAGACACCTGCGATTAATTCAAGTGCCACTGGGCACTTAAAATCGAAAGTCACGGGGCGTGCCTGTATGAACCGCCCGGTTTAGATGCCGGGCATTGGGTGGCCCTGCAGCGCTCCTTGTGCTCATGCCCTTGCCAGAAACGAACTTCAAGGAAAGCGCTGTTTCCACGGGGAAAGCAAAGAGGTGTTCTGGGTTCGCCTGAATGACCTCATCCAACGCAGGGCACTGCGCATACCTCGACGACCTCACGAAAGGATCACGCGCGCGCCTCACCATTCAGCAGCGTAGCGCGACGGCGCACAATTCCAAAACGGTTCCTTTTTCACGGCAGAGATGGCGCCACCAATCTGCAAACCGCTGCTGCTGCGCTGCGTCCACTAGGAGAGACTGCGTGCCGCCGGCGTTGTCGATGTGTCGGTCTTGCTTCCTCTCGCGCCCCGATGCACAAATTTGCATTTTGTTTGCTCATTTAAGCGCACACGTCCCTGCCTCTTTCACGTAACATACCACGCGTCTGCGCGTTTTCTGGCTCAGGTGGCGGTGTCCGCGTTTTCCATGGAGGTGAAATGCAAGACGTCCGGGTATTGTTCAATGTCAGTGCACGGTAAAGAACTCTAGGTGGCGAAATTTATCCGGACCCCCCGCTAGTATGGCGCTGCTTTCTTTCTCTCTGCTTTCTCTTGTTCTCCATGCCTTTCCTGACGCACAGAGCGTTATCAGCGCTCAGTGGTGTAGCCAGAAACTTTGTTCGTTGGGGGGGGGGCTCATGTTGCAGCGCGGCCTCCTCATAGAATTTGTGGAGGGATCAAACGCAACAATAATAACTGCATCGCCGTTGGCAATGCCATTGTCTATTAGAGAACTCTAAGCACTGTCTAGACAAGTGAAATATCTATTTCTTAAAATAAAATAATGTATTCGTATGTCTTAAAAATCATGTCACACGAAATATCCCCTTATCGTGGCAGACATAACTGATACCAATGCTTCCATGCTTTTGCGTATTTAATAAGTGAAGAAAATATCACACGAAGTCTGGAACTATATCGGTCCGGATCCCTGCAAAGCAGTGCATGCCGCTGATATGAAAAACGTAAAGGCCATAAAATTAGCAACTAGAGGACAAATATTTTAATGAATGTTTGTTGGTCAAGAACCTTTACATTATTGTACATATGCAACGGCCAGGGAAAGATCTCAGTGACGCTAGCTGTCCGTCGTTCTAATGTACTGCGCAGCAGCAGCTGTCACCGGTCATGTATTGCGAGTAATCGCACCGAAATTTTAGTCGCAACAGCGAGCCACCGATAGGCCCTTGAATGTTTGTGCTAGGATGGGGCCCCTTGCGTTGTATGACTCCAGGTGCATGGGCGTTGTCACGAAATCCAACCCGAGTTAGCACTGTTCGCACCAAAATGTCTTTTCTAGTCTGAAAAAGACACTGTAGGTGACAAAATCCAGAATAACTTCCGGCGCCAGTGGTTGTTTTGGTCAGCGGAGCGTGACAGAAAAAAAATTCCGGGGGAGGGGGTGAACAAATGCCAAGGTAACAAAAGGGGAAAAATAAAGCGATTGAAACTTTGCAAAAAGCCGCGGTTGAGCACGCTGCGTCCGCGTTTGAGTTTGTTTAGTGTGCATTGAAGACTAGTTATGGCACAAGTAGCACGGAATTATGATAACGTTATTTCAATAAGCATGGTATGTCATAGAGTCCATGGTAGATAGAGGTGGGCAGATATTTAGTTATTGATGCAAACATTTGCAAACTTATGCGACATCTTTATGACACTACTGGAGTCTGAACTTCTAAAATCATTTGTAGAAAAAAAAAACTGCTCATGCACCTGCTTTACATACATAGACGACATTTTTTTGTGGGCTGTTATGCCTGGCGTGCCTTCCAGTTCAGATGAATAAAGACACGGACTTCCCGACCCGGATTTGCAGAAAACCAACGGGAAGGCTATTGAGCCTTCTGGAAGAAACGTGGCTGCAAGAATGTCGGAAACAGCGACGAAAATGGCGCCCCCACGTGGTCGAGAATTCCATCGGGTCGATGAACCGAATGTTGTCAGTAGTCACGCTGGGGCTGAAAATTGACGAAGAGCTGCGCCTTTGACAGAGGTTCCACGTTCCAGTCATCAGACGACGAAGTGCAAGGTCTTTCAACCCCTGCTGGGAGACAGCCTGACATTCCTGTGCCACATGGGCCCGCATTCCTGTGTAACGCACGCGCATTCCTGTTCCACATGGGCGCATTCCGGACCCACGTGCGCGCCCACCTGGAGGCTGTGTTGACGACAACGTGTCCGTGTCTTGTACCCTTTCCTTCGACCGAGCTGCGAGAAAACATCAGCGCCGCCCAGCCGTGGGCGGTCCCATCAGTGTCATCGTCCGATTGGACATCATTCTTCGAACTGTATTCCACAGCCAGGGATTTGGGAATACGAAGGGTACTTAACGAGCTGCTGGTTTGGGTACCGAGCCCCCTCTTGAGAGAGACCCTTTGCCGGGAGAGACTCCCGACCGCGAAGAAGCTCTCTTTACTGAGAGGCACTCTCAGTTGCTCTCTCCTGTACAATATGTATATAGTTTTTGTATAAAGTTTTTCTTGTTATCCCTCCTTAACCTCGTCTCCGACCTCCTCGTCCCTTCTCCGGCCCGATGCTGCTACCTAAGACCTAACAGGGCACATGGGTCTGAGACAATAAAAGCGTTCATCTCGCACCTAAATTCATTCCGCTCTAGCACATAAATTTACCTTCTACTACACTCTATAAAACGCACGCCAATTTTCTCGACACTACCGCCCATTTAGAAAATAACCAGATTGAAACCACACTATACAGGACGCCTACAGACCGGCAGCGATACTTAGATTTCACTAGCCATCATCCAAGACACTGTAAGCAATTAAGGCGTGTTGGTAAGACAGGCAACGCGCCTGAGAAGAATATGCACCGACGAGGACGACTACTTGAAACAGCACCACTCACTAAAAAGAACCCTGACAGGAGCAACCCTCAGTACTCCTTTAATGCTTTCCAACGAGCAACCACCCCAAAAAGAGGAGATCGGTAAAAAAAGAAACAAAATCTAACAGTGAGCGGCCTCCTACACTTACAACGAAATACCCGAACGCCCTTCCGAATATAAGCAATATTATGCGGAAATACCACCCTATTTTAATTTTAACCGACAACGATCGTTTCAAGAAAATATTTCCCGACGCACCAAGGGTGACATGCAGACGCAACACAAACTTGAAGGACATCCTAGTGCACGCTAGGCTTGATGAGAAACCCCCGCCGACAGTAGGCTCATGCTCTCGACTTAGATGCAAGACAAGCAAGCACACAAAACAACACAAACCTGAAGGACATCCTAGTGCACGCTAGGCTTGATGAGAAACCCCCGCCGACAGTAGGCTCATGCTCTCGACTTAGATGCAAGACAAGCAAGCACACAAAACAACACAAACCTGAAGGACATCCTAGTGCACGCTAGGCTTGATGAGAAACCCCCGCCGACAGTAGGCTCATGCTCTCGACTTAGATGCAAAACAAGCAAGCACACAAAACAACACAAACCTGAAGGACATCCTAGTGCACGCTAGGCTTGATGAGAAACCCCCGCCGACAGTAGGCTCATGCTCTCGACTTAGATGCAAGACAAGCAAGCACACAAAACAACACAAACCTGAAGGACATCCTAGTGCACGCTAGGCTTGATGAGAAACCCCCGCCGACAGTAGGCTCATGCTCTCGACTTAGATGCAAGACAAGCAAGCACACAAAATAACACAAACCTGAAGGACATCCTAGTGCACGCTAGGCTTGATGAGAAACCCCCGCCTACAGTAGGCTCATGCTCTCGACTTAGATGCAATACAAGCAAGCACACAAAGCAACACTGCTGTTGGCAAGCGACTTCAGCTCCGATATAAAGACCAACTTTAACTGGGCGTTGTGTAATGTTATCCGCATGCCCTCTTGTCAGAAACAATATATAGGATAGACAGGGCAATCCATGAGCGCCAGACTAAATGGTCATCTAGCTGACACAGCAAGGAGCGTACAGAAGACATGCAGTGTCAAAACATTTTAATCAACGCGGTCACAACTTCAATGAGCTTGAACTGGTCATTTTTCAGGCAGGCTTCAAATTCGCAAGGGGTAGAATATACAGCGTTGAGCTTGAACTGGTCATTCTTTTTCAGACAGGCTTCAAATCCGCAAGGGACAGAAAATACAGAGAGGCATTCCTAATCCACGAATTTAAAACCTTAAAACCAGCAGGGACCAACGTATCCAGAGGAATCTCTCAGGTATACATTCCCGCACTGGCGTAATTCTTTAAACAGGTCTTTTGCTTGGTCAGAGCATTTCAAGGGACAGAAAATACAGAGAGGCATTCCTAATCCACGAATTTAAAACCTTAAAACCAGCAGGGACCAACGTATCCAGAGGAATCTCTCAGGTATACATTCCCGCACTGGCGTAATTCTTTAAACAGGTCTTTTGCTTGGTCAGAGCATTTCAAGGGACAGAAAATACAGAGAGGCATTTCTAATCCACGAATTTAAAACCTTAAAACCAGCAGGGACCAACGTATCCAGAGGAATCTCTCAGGTATACATTCCCGCACTGGCGTAATTCTTTAAACAGGTCTTTTGCTTGGTCAGAGCATTTCAAGGGACAGAAAATACAGAGAGGCATTCCTAATCCACGAATTTAAAACCTTAAAACCAGCAGGGACCAACGTATCCAGAGGAATCTCTCAGGTATACATTCCCGCACTGGCGTAATTCTTTAAACAGGTCTTTTGCTTGGTCAGAGCATTTCAAGGGACAGAAAATACAGAGAGGCATTCCTAATCCACGAATTTAAATCCTTAAAACCAGCAGGGACCAACGTATCCAGAGGAATTTCTCAGGTATACATTCCCGCACTGGCGTAATTCTTTAAACAGGTCTTTTGCTTGGTCAGAGCATTTCAAGGGACAGAAAATAGAGAGAGGCATTCCTAATCCACGAATTTAAAACCTTAAAACCAACAGGGACCAACGTATCCAGAGGAATCTCTCAGGTATACATTCCCGCACTGGCGTAATTCTTTAAACAGGTCTTTTGCTTGGTCAGAGCATTTCAAGGGACAGAAAATACAGAGAGGCATTCCTAATCCACGAATTTAAAACCTTAAAACCAGCAGGGACCAATGTATCCAGAGGAATCTCTCAGGTATACATTCCCGCACTGGCGTAATTCTTTAAACAGGTCTTTCGCTTGGTCAGAGCATTTCCCAGCACTTATCCAGAGGAATCTCTCAGGTATACATTCCCGCACTGGCGTAATTCTTTAAACAGGTCTTTCGCTTGGTCAGAGCATTTCCAAGCACTTACCCAGAAGAATCTCTCAGGTATACATTCCCGCACTGGCGTAATTCTTTAAACAGGTCTTTTGCTTGGTCAGAGCATTTCCCAGCACTTATCCAGAGGAATCTCTCAGGAATACATTCCCGCACTGGCGTAATTCTTTAAACAGGTCTTTTGCTTGGTCAGAGCATTTCCCAGCACTTATCCAGAGGAATCTCTCAGGTATACATTCCCGCACTGGCGTAATTCTTTAAACAGGTCTTTTGCTTGGTCAGAGCATTTCAAGGGACATAAAATACAGAGAGGCATTCCTAATCCACGAATTTAAAACCTTAAAACCAGCAGGGACCAACGTATCCAGAGGAATCTCTCAGGTATACATTCCCGCACTGGCGTAATTCTTTAGACAGGTCTTTCGCTTGTTTAGAGCATTTCCCAGCATTTATCCAGAGGAATCTCTCAGGTATACATTCCCGCACTGGCGTAATTCTTTAAACAGGTCTTTTGCTTGGTCAGAGCATTTCAAGGGACAGAAAATACAGAGAGGCATTCCTAATCCACGAATTTAAAACCTTAAAACCAGCAGGGACCAACGTATCCAGAGGAATCTCTCAGGTATACATTCCCGCACTGGCGTAATTCTTTAAACAGGTCTTTTGCTTGGTCAGAGCATTTCCCAGCACTTATCCAGAGGAATCTCTCAGGTATACATTCCCGCACTGGCGTAATTCTTTAAACAGGTCTTTTGCTTGGTCAGAGCATCTCCCAGCACTTATCCAGAGGAATCTCTCAGGTATACATTCCCGCACTGGCGTAATTCTTTAAACAGGTCTTTTGCTTGGTCAGAGCATTTCAAGGGACATAAAATACAGAGAGGCATTCCTAATCCACGAATTTAAAACCTTAAAACCAGCAGGGACCAACGTATCCAGAGGAATCTCTCAGGTATACATTCCCGCACTGGCGTAATTCTTTAAACAGGTCTTTTGCTTGGTCAGAGCATTTCCCAGCACTTATCCAGAGGAATCTCTCAGGTATACATTCCCGCACTGGCGTAATTCTTTAAACAGGTCTTTTGCTTGGTCAGAGCATTTCAAGGGACATAAAATACAGAGAGGCATTCCTAATCCACGAATTTAAAACCTTAAAACCAGCAGGGACCAACGTATCCAGAGGAATCTCTCAGGTATACATTCCCGCACTGGCGTAATTCTTTAGACAGGTCTTTCGCTTGTTTAGAGCATTTCCCAGCATTTATCCAGAGGAATCTCTCAGGTATACATTCCCGCACTGGCGTAATTCTTTAAACAGGTCTTTTGCTTGGTCAGAGCATTTCAAGGGACATAAAATACAGAGAGGCATTCCTAATCCACGAATTTAAAACCTTAAAACCAGCAGGGACCAACGTATCCAGAGGAATCTCTCAGGTATACATTCCCGCACTGGCGTAATTCTTTAGACAGGTCTTTCGCTTGTTTAGAGCATTTCCCAGCATTTATCCAGAGGAATCTCTCAGGTATACATTCCCGCACTGGCGTAATTCTTTAAACAGGTCTTTTGCTTGGTCAGAGCATTTCAAGGGACAGAAAATACAGAGAGGCATTCCTAATCCACGAATTTAAAACTTTAAAACCAGCAGGGACCAACGTATCCAGAGGAATCTCTCAGGTATACATTCCCGCACTGGCGTAATTCTTTAAACAGGTCTTTTGCTTGGTCAGAGCATTTCCCGGCACTTGGTGACCCTGCTTTATTGTTTCTTTCACCCTACCCCCACCCTACCCCCACCTGAACCCCTTCTTTTCTCTCTTTGTTCAATTTGTCCTTAGCTTATACTCTTCACCCCATATGCTATCAGTTCTCAGGAACTCTTGGCTTCAGCATTCTTCACCCCCCCCCCCCACCTTTTTTTCATGCTTTCTCCGAACTCGCCCCCATGTTTTCTCTTTTCTTCCCTTTATTTCCCCAGGTATTTCGTTCCCCCATGCTGCCTAATTCCTTTACCTGAATACTTCAGGTCAACTCAGCCGGTCATACCAAGCCACCTGTTGCAGTTGGTCACATCTATGCCTTTCAAGCCCACACTCGCTAATCTTTCCACGACCAGATTCCTATACTGCTGAGCTGGCCTTTTTCTTATCACAGTTTTGCCGGCCAACCACCTTTAGCAGCCATCACGCCTGGACAAGATTCACCCTTTCCACTTCACACCCTCCTCCCCCTCACCAGGCCTTCCTCCTCGGAGTGATGACCCTATTTATACCCCGCCAATGATAAACGCTTTGCTCAGACGAAGACAAATCCTCTCGACGGAACGGTGGCAAGCACCCTGAGGCTTTCCCCTGATTTGTAGTAGTAGATTATATATATATATATATATATATATATATATATATATATATATATATATATATATATATATATATATATATATATATATATATATATATATATATATATATATATATATATATATATATATATATATATATATATATATATATATATATATATATATATATATATATATATATATATATATATAT